>NW_026623650.1:291034-303172 GCF_030028575.1 Malurus melanocephalus | reverse complement strand
AACCCACTTTGAAACTGGGGCATGAGATAAATTTGCTAATGCATCACAAAGCTTCCAGCCTTCCCCAGGAYTCCTCCTGGGATGCATCCTGGGATGACTGCTGCAACTAACACAGCAAAAGTAAGAGGATGCTGATGTATCTTACTACAGAGAGTAAAGGAATGTTGTTCCAGAAATATTTGTGTAAGTACAGGAAATAGTGAGGTCACGGTRCACCTTATATATGCAAATCAGTAGCATGACTGCAAATCTAAAAGTTCAGGATTTCTTTATCTTGATTATAATCCTGGTAATTTCAAGCATATGGGACTTATTTTTAAAGAATTTTTTACAAAAATCTTTAATTGCAAATGTATTACTTTCAGATTTTTAATCTTATTGTTAATGTGTTTTGTGCTCTATGACATTATTAATTTATGAAATGAAAACAAATGGRTAATCAAAATAGAAAAGATWAAGTTTAAAATGTTTGACCTCCAAAAAATTCCAAATTTTAAAGCTTTCAGMTATTTCCTTTCTTGTTCCTGTAATAGTAAATCGTGTGAAAAATATACTTTTTACTACTGATTCCAAGTCCTCACCTTGCACTTGAAATATTTGTCTAGTCAGCTGAGCAAAGGAGAATTGAATTTAGTAACAAATTCAATCATCAATGTTCAATCTGTCATATACCTCAGGCACCCTTTTATGGTGGGATTTATGCTACATAACTTTGGAAAATGGGGTATTCACGACTATCATCAGTTCTATATATCTAAACTAGTCTTTACAAAGGGATTCACCACATTCTGAAAYGGGATTCTTTCCCCTTACACTGGTAGTATGCATAACTCATAACTTGGTCCAGTTGATTGACTTTTAGATTGCTCAAAATAAATGCAAAGTTCCCAGCCCTTAAAAACCATCTCTGGGACTTTGCAAGGGAATAGATCTGATTATAGGACCAAGACCTAGAGATTATCATGACAATATCTTTCTGCTATTTTTGTGACAACTATTGTATGAAAGTTATGAAGTGACAGCAATAGAGGTCATGCTGTCAGAATCTCTAAATGTGCCAGCTGAAGGCCCTATTTGTCGTTCTTTTTAGCTGTCATTTTGGGACCAGGTCACTTTACAGTGCATTTCTCTTTTATGAGAAGGTGTCAGCTGCAAAAGGTGGTCTTAGATAGAGAGCAGAGCTTGTACTTCAGAGAACATTGCAGACATGCATACACATGAGCACTCCTATGTCGTTATACGTGAATGTTTATAGACAAAATTAACATACAGATGGGAGAAATTAGTTACAAAATAGTATAAAATAGTTACAAAATAGTATAAAAACTAGTTATGCATATTGTTCCCTCACAATCAAATTGATGGTGAATATATTGATTAAAACTATTGTTTTCCACATGCAAAAACAATGAAATATTTTGCAACGCTATTTTTCCATTTTAAAATTGATTATATCTGCACAACTCCAAGAAGGTTTTATCATGTATTAGAAGCCCGAATCCAAAATGAAATACACTTTTAATATTATGATGATAAAAATTATCTTTTTTTTTTTTTTTAATGAGCTTACTGTTCTTCACTAATTCTCACACAATTTTGCAATAAATCAATTTTGAAGTTCAAATACTTTGGAACAGTTTTATGTAAAAAAGGTCAGGTTTTGGAGTTTTTTGTTATTTTTGATATTTCATTCTTCTAGATTTCACCTGAAAATCTGGAACGACTGAAGGACTGACCCTGTGAAAGCTGATCAGTGCTTTCTGGTTGGTTCTGCATTAACAGGATGWTCTGCTTCCTAAGAAAATATTTATRAAGACACAGTGATTTGCATGCATTGATGTATCATATTTTTTTAAGAGGCATGGCTAATGTGTATAATTTTTGTATTTAATAGCATAAAATTTTGAAAAGGACTAATTATATCCTGCATTATCTCTTGATGACAGAGTATCAACAGTCTATTTTAAGTGACAAGCAATTTGTAGAAGATTTGCCACTTTTAAATGTCAGTTAAAAATAAAATCAACCTCTTTTAGATTRTGGATTTCAGGAAGGCATGAAGGATTGGTGCTAAAAACCACTGAAAGAATAACTATTCCTTTGAAACCGTGCAAAAGCTGAATTTGAAAAAGCTCAGGTACAGTGAGTTCTATTAAAATCTCAATAAATGTTGCTTTATAATGTCACTGCAGCATGTCCCTTTTGAGGCAGTGGACAATAGCAAACCCTGCTGATCCATGGAGTATTCAATATTGAATTTTTAATGATGCTTACTGTATTACTCTGYTCTGATTATCCACTCAGCAGCTGCAATATCTGTAGAGACCTTGATATATCAGCACACTCTTGTTTTCTACTCGACAATTCTTAYGTTAGAAATTTTCTGTCACAGAATAATTTATCTAACACTAGATCAACTATTTTCACTTTTCAACCAGATCAATAGACAAACATGTTCAACAGTAAATATGTTTTATAAATCTTAATGTCGCTCCCTTTCTCTCAGACTGAATATTACTTTGGAAATACTGTTTGCGTATTCACATTCAAAACATGAACACTCTGTGTTTGTGACTTGGATATCTTTCAGAGTTTAAGATCACTGCAGATGCCAATATCTGGGCAGCTGAATTGCTCCCTTGATTTTCTTAAAAAACCCCTGCTGCACTGGTAATGTCATTCAGCAAATCTGTGTTTGAGTTATCTCTACTCCAGTCACAGATCTATTCTGTAAAGGGTCTAATTCAGGCTCTTGMCATTACTCATCATTGTTGTTGTCTTGATTGGGTTTTCCATACTCTCCARTTCCAAGTCAAAGTCTGGACATTTTATCATCTTTTATGAAACATTATCCTTTCCCAAGATTYCACCAGTAACCCACCTTTACTCACTGCACAAACTGGAAGTTTCTAAAATTTCRGTTTTACCAATTCTTCCTTCCTTCCTTCTTGAACCCTATCATACCACTGATAATTTGTCAGAGATTCTGGTCTTATGCCCCTATTCCACAACCACTGGATTTTCTTCTGTAAAGTTCTTAAGGGGTTCTGGCCACACTTTTGGTTTGATTTGGTTTGCTTTCTGGGCTGTGAGCACACATTCCCACCTCATGTCCAGCCTCACAAGTGGAAAATGCGAGGAAATACACACTGTCATAACAAAGGACACCAACATTCCACATTACATTAGGAAACACATTTTCAACAGTTCAAGAGTGTGATCTTTCCCCTCTACTCAACCSTTGTGACACACTCTTGAAAAACAGGGACCTGTTCTTAGCTTCTGAGTGCAAGAGAGACAAGAATGTAGTGGAAAGAATCCAGATATGGACCACAATGGTGATAAAGGTATTAGAGCATCTTTTGTGGAGGAAAGGCAATGAGAGTCCAGATGCTTCAGCATGGAAAAAAGTCTCAGGAGGATCTGACCAATACATATAAATTTCTGATAGAAGCAAATGATTGTGCCCACTGGTAGAACAGGTGGTGATGCACATAAATTAAACCCCAGGAAATTCCATATGTACATACAACAAACTTTTCTTCTATGAGTGTAGTCAAACACCGAAAAAAGGTTTTCTAAACAGAATATGGAGGTAAATGATGTAGGCCACCCTGCTTGAGCAGGAGGCTTAGACTGGATTACAACATGTAGTCCCTTCCTATTTTAACCATTCTGAGAAATGGGGCTTTATAGCTTTCTGAAAAAAAATCTGCTATAGTTCAAACATGCCATTATCCAGAATTGTTTTATAATCTGAGAGTCATGGATTGCCGTGTTTAGATCTTCATAATTGTATTTGGGCCAGTCAGCCATTCCCTTTAAAGGAAGGGTCAAATATTACAGGATTACCAAAAATTATTTCCAAACTTGAATTTTGAAAGAGATCCATAACAACTAATTAGATTTTAAACAAGTTCATAAGCAATTTAAAAAACCAAATACAAAGATAATTCTTAATACTAAAACAAAAACAAGTTGGATATAGCAAAGCCATGATATTAATGTCTATTTTTTAACTCTCTCAATGTCAAAATTCAATTTTGTTTCCAGTAGGTAGACTTCTAAAGTGGGCTTTCCTGAGTTGTCTTTCTCTCTTTGATATGAAATACAGAATTATTTTCTAGAGTAAAGGAAAGAAAAGTAAGGAGTACATTAAAAGTTTATTTCATGGTGCATTAATTTTCCAGAACTGAAAAGATTGAAAAGTTTGTAGTACACCTAAACTGTATAGTTACAGAACATAATTTTGTTAATAAGATTTGTAGCATTCAGCCTATTTCTGTATTGCTCAAAGTATTCTTCCCCATTTTTCCCTCCTACAAAAAAAAGCCCAACTAGAAACAGAAAACAAAATCCTGGTTCTTATGAGATGAGAAACAAAGCAGCCTAAGGGGGAAGGATTTCACCTCTAWGTTTTTGCTTTCAGTTTGATTAGCTCTTCAGAAAGTCCATGAATTGTACTTAGAAGTGGAAAACTTTTAGGCCACTTTGGCTATGGGCGTATATCCACTGAAATTCAAGAATTCACGAGGAATATGCCTGGCATAYTCTCTGAGATAGGAGGAAGAATATTATTATGTAGATTTTAGCAGGTCTAAATATTTATACAATTTCTGTAATGTTTTAAAATAAATAAAAAATTCTTTCTAAGGTCAATAAGAGGTTAGATTACCAAGTTGGAAGTATACTGCAGTAAAGATATGCAGTTGGTAGGGGCAATAGAGATGTGTTAGTTGATTTTGTTTTCCTTACAGATGGAGCTTTTTGCCTTTTAAAAAATCCCACAAATTTACATAAAAGTGTTCCTTTCATGGCACGTTAGGTTTGAAATGTGACATGATTGTATGTGTATGCACATATATATACACGCACCTGGTTATTTTGGTCTCATTTAGCATATGTAGAATTCAAACTGAGTTTCAGTTTTCATTCTTTATGTTAGATTTTACTGTTTCTACATGGTGCTGTGTTTTTGTTCAAAAACTCACCAAAAAAAGGCTTAATTTCTTAATTTTCATGCTTAATATAGAAATCCCTTTTTAAAGATCTCTGAGAAACTGTGCAGTAAGGATAGACAGAGCAGTGATCACCACAGTCCAGCTTTTGGGGATATTTATTAAAGGTGTTTTTTTATGAGTATTATTTATTTAACTAAATAGACGAGATATTGGTTTTTCCAGCTCTCCTAAAGGAAGGAATTAATGAAACTTCTTAAGTTATTCATTCTGAAATTATTTTGCCTTCATAATAATGATAAGATGGAAATTTTTCATACATTATCCAGTAATGTAAATTACTTGAACCATTTTCAAAAGCAATGCAGAGTTGTCTTTTCACAATTTGTGATTTTTTTTTAAGCTGACTGGGAAAATTAATATGTGATTGAAAGAAAAAGATTGTGTTTTGTCATTTTGGACAGCGTTAAAGATAACAACAAAACAACTGTTTCTCTCTAACCACTTAAAATTATGAAAAGATAAAAGGTCTTGTTTTATGTTCTAAGACATACAAAGAGTAGAAATTAAAATCGTAGTGTGATGTACAAAAATGCTGGACTTTTTTTCTATTGTTTTTTGTCTTATTACATTTGTGTATGTGGTGGTTCTCAGCAAGGGTGAGGATTGTTAATAATCAGAGAAAACGTTGTAGGGCATGAAAGYTATTTCTATCACTGTTTGCAAAGTCAGCACAGCTCTATTGCAGTTTGTTCCAACTGAAGGCAATTAGAAGGACCCTTAGAAACAAGATAAAAACTTGAGAGGATGAACACTCTACCATGCTCTTAAGAAAACTGCTCTGAAGATTTATTACAGTTATAACCTTTACTGTGAGCAGTTGTCACTTTATTTGCAGTTTAAAACTGTTTGTTTTCTCTTTCAGGATTAGGACTTGTGTCTGCCTCCTACATATCAACTTTTATGAAATGTCTTTTCAGCATTTCCTTGCTGATCATAAGGTTATTTTAAAACCTTGTCTTTCATAAAATTACTATTAAAAAAAAATTAGAAAATGAAACAAAAAATTAAAAAAAAAAAAAAAATTAAAAAAAAATTTTGTTTTCAGGAACAGTTTCCCAAACTTACATCCTGACAAAAGGTATTTAAATATTTAAATTAATAACGCACTTAAAAAAAACCTTAATAGTGAGTCACTGAGWGTCCATTATGCATAGTACACATTGATTTTGTGCTGTCACATTTATTTAAAGAAAACGTCCACATAATTTTAGCGTGTAATGTTTATGCCTKCTGCATGTCACCTCCCCCTCAAACTATTAAAAAATGTAATATGAAATGCTTTACTTCTCCTTTCCCAAGAAATYGTAAAGTCACGCAATTAGAATGTAATTGGCCTGAGGTGAGGATCTTGAAAGCAGATCTGAATTATGTCATCAAGACTCCAGAGGCAGAAAACACTGAGCAAAAYAATGGCTGGGAGATATTTTAGGTTTTAGTAAGAGGGACAAGGTTTAGAGGAGCTCTAGCGTATTATATCCCAAACCAGGAGGTATTATTGTGCACATCAAACATGAAAAATATTATCACAGCAGAGGCAGAAAGGTGTTTACATAGAAGAAAACAAAAGATAGGTAGATCAAAAAATATCAGACACATTTCAATATATTTCATATGTTGTCACAGCTGCTTTTAAAAATTGAAGCTGCTTTTAAAAATTGAATATACATGAAGCATGGGTATAGAACATTACAAAAGGGGTAGTTCAGTATACTTTGTAAAGGAGCATAACTTCTTGACTGCATTTTATTTTGGAATTGTATTTGCATGTAAAGCAATGTTGACCTCAAAGTTAGCAGGTCACAGCTAATACTGTTGAACCATTTTTTTACCATATTTGAAGTTAATAGGGTAAAGGTTCTAGAGGCTTTCACAAGAGTTTGGAAAGTTTTAAATCCTTTTTTGGCACTTTGTAAAGAAAAAGATCAAGAAATYATACTTAATTTACTCTTTGCCTTTAGCTGAGAACTAGGGTAAAGGAGAAAAGTGCAGATGGTTCTTCTCTATTTTTAAAGCATAAAAGGATTTAAAGTGGAATGTCTCATTGGCTCTAAAAATTTACTGTAGTTATAATATATATATTATAGTAGGGCATTCAACAAACAAATTCAGGGTCCGAGCTGTGGATAGTATTATATAATTACTATATTATAAAAAAAATACTCCAGTTTATAGGTAATTTGTTTTAAAACCTTGGATGTATAAAGAGAGATGTGAAAGCAAGAAGAGAGATGTAGAAGATGTGAAAACAAGAGAGATGTAGAAGCATTGGGCTTCTACAATTGGTAGAACACCCTGTAAACGGGGGAGAAAAAAATTAACAAGCATGAGAAATCTAGTCCTAATTTTTCCAGGATTATGCTTTAACTGGGATAGAAATGAAAACTATTTTTTAATTTTGCACTGTGAATCTCGGAACAAAGTACATTCCCTTGTTCCAAGTTAACCCTTCTATATTCATTCTCATTTGTTTATCTATGCTGCAGTGGTGTTGAAAAGGTTTGCAGAGGRAAAGGAGACTTTACAAGCTAAGCAGATGAACCATTTTGACATTAAAGCTATTAAAATGATAAAGAATATTTCTATGCATTATCAAAATCTGTTGACTCTGTAAACAGCTGAAAACTTGGAGGGAATGTGTTTACTACCGTGATTTCTGGTATATTGAATTGCACTTACTTTGAAAAATCACAGGACACAAGAGTTGAAACTTCCTATTTTAAAACCTCAGGGAACGGAAATGAGAGAGATTGAAAGTTTTTTCCCCTCCAATTCTTTTCTAACTTCTCAGGGGTAATTGTATAGAACAGCTATTATTCTCCCCAGCAATACTATGAACACCACAACTTTCTGACAAGAAGCCCAGACTTAGGACCAGACTGTACTTTCCTCATCATTTCTACTGCTTSTTTTSCTTCTTCCTTTCATATATAACAAAGTAAATACCCTTTCATTCTTGCTTAGCTTTTGATTTCTATGYTTTTCCCATCTTTAATCCCTTTTCTCCTATTTCCTTAGTTATATGAACAGCGGAGAACAAATTTATTCATATTAAATTTCCTTTTTTACTTTGGATTTCTYCCCTCAGTCCCATTTTCTGTATTGATTGCTAAGGAAACAGAACTCAACAAAAGCCCTGTTTCAGATAATTTTCATCAGACTAATGAACATACAATGAAAACCAGGTAAACAATAAAACAATGCGGACATAATTCGCTTCTCTTCTTCATCTAAAGAAGAGACAGACACCTATACGGTTAATGAACGTGCCTCACAATTTGTCAGAAATTTGTTAAGTAGCAGCAACCTCATCTTCCAATGTGATAAAACTAAAATGTAAATACTTTGTTTAACTAAAAAGCTTGATGAAGAGGTACTAATAAACACTCAATTCTTGAAGGGAAAGAAGAAGACAGATTTTTTTTTTTCAACTAGTACACTAAATTCTCTTATTTTTATTAGTGTAATTCCATAAGGTTTCAGTATCCACACCATTCCATGAGCTTTTCTTCAACCAGAGTCTCTTTTCTTTTATCTATGAACCTGCACATTACAAAAAGAGACAGAAAATTAAAGTCAGAAATTGAAATTGAAAAAAAAAAAAGTTAAAAAAGGTATAAAGACTAATATCACATGACAGATGCAATAATAACTCTAAACATGATGCCATTGTCAAAAGAAATGCTGCAATTTTGTTTCAGAATTTAAAAACCTTATTTGAGATAAAGGGGAAAAGTGTTACTTGAGAAAAAAAATTATTGTGTTTCTGAGCTTACAATATTTTGTCCTCATAATCATTAATGACTATTTAAAAAAAAAAATTAAAGTTCCACTAAAGACAACAAATACCATACAATTTCACTGGAGCAGTGTGTAGCTTCTGAAAACAAAGCAAGATCAACTGTATTGTTCAATCTTCTCACTCTCAAACCATACTAGATGTTGGCAGGGCTGTTACAGATTTGTTTTGTGCAAAGATATCTTAACTATGTTGTGGAAATTCATTAAGCCCTGGAAGCAAATGTAACCTATATCAACAGATACAAGAAATTGGTTACCATCCTTTGGCCCTGAGGGCGAGGGTCAGAACCTGGCATGTGTCCTCACATTAGTCTGCTCTCAAACAGCTCTGAACACCCTACACACCGTGATAAGGGGAGGCATGGGTCAACATTAGTTTTCAAAAGTATTTTTAATTACATAGGCTCATTAAGTGATTGACATGTTTGATCATTAAATAAATTCTTTGAGGTGTATTAGCTGGGTAGTTATTAATCATATTTTGAATCAAATAGATGAGTTCACAGACAGGATATTTTGGTKAGAGTTAGCTGCAGTACCTCTTATTACAACAGGATCTCAATGAAGTAGATGACTGGCATCTCCTGTTGCAGTGGGCATGTACCTTACAMAGTCTCCATACTACTTGTGCTCTCACATATAAAATTTTTATCTAAAACACAGTTTTAAAGTATGTGGACAATTTGAACAACAGAAAATGAGACTATTTTTTCTCTCACAAGTTCATCCTTGCAAAATGGTTGTTTGTTTCATTAGGGTATAGCTCCATGGGAAGAAAGCTGAAAAAAAGAATACTACAAATRCTTTTTGTAACTTAATCTCTCAGGATTAGGTGTTCATAGAGCAGGATTTGAAGATTTGCTCTTGGCTAAGCTCACTGCATTCTCATCTAAATCAATTCTGTTGCCATCATTAATTTCAAGGGAAACCAAGAGAGACTAATCTCAAGGAATTTCAAAACTCAAAATCCTGAAGTGGGTATTTGATTTTTATTTAAGTTGCTGCTCGTCTGACTTTTGCTACCTTGATAAATATCCTGGCAAGCTCCTACTGTTGGAGGCAGGAAGAGTTTTTCATCTGGTTTTTCCTGAAGACCTTAAATTTAACACCTGATGGCATGTTGAAGGCAGTTTAATCAACATCTGGGCTATCTCAGGGTATAAAAGAATTAGTTTYATTTGAAACTTTTMTTTATTTTTTATTTTAAAAACTCTGCATGGTGTGACTATTGAAACCATGGATCATGAAACAGAGGTATCTTAACCAAATCAAATTTTATTTGCAAAAATTCAGCAAGACAGTAAACTACATCCTCTTATACCCCTTACAAAAACCTGCTTTGAGGCTTAGGTGCAAACCTTGAACTGCTTGCTAAAAAAAAAGCCCTATCCTACAACTACACACAAAAATTTAATCTTTCTTTAGCCCTCAGCTCTTGTGGGAGTTTTCTTTGGTTTGAAACCTCATGTTGTAAGTCTCCTTCACATGCCAAAGCGCAGTGTGATCTCTGTGCTGCAACCTGCTTCCCTAATCACTTCAGCAACAGCCTCCCGACACTTTTAGGACACGCGGTCTTCTCTTTCACCGGCTGCAAACGACAGCCAGTGYGAGCTTTCCACGAGGGAAAAAACCTTTCTTCTAAACTCATGTAGTAATTTCCTCTAACATTTCAAGAACTCCTTTGAACCTGTGACATACAATTATTTGCCTT
Source organism: Malurus melanocephalus (assembly GCF_030028575.1). NCBI lineage: Eukaryota > Metazoa > Chordata > Aves > Passeriformes > Maluridae > Malurus > Malurus melanocephalus. The sequence continues at coordinate 292,642 of NW_026623650.1, read as the reverse complement.
TCCCACACGGTGGTTTCTCACCTGCTGGAGCTCATCCAATGTGCCGTGACTTTCCCATATGTAAGTGTAAATCTTTCACACTTAGCATTCACTCCTGCAGCAACACTTTTKTACCTCAGTGTTCCTTTGAATGCCAATTAGGATGTCACTATTCTGATTTCAGATGTTAAACTAGAAWAAAAATTATCAGACCCTCTCTTTTCCATCAGATAAAGATAAATTATGTTTTTTTCATTTAATTTAATTTTTCAGTAATCCAAATCAATATCAACTATGATTTCTTGACAGATCTTGTCCAATCTTACAAACAATATAATTGAGTGATGATAATTTTGAAAATTTTGRACCTTTTAATGCTAAGGGAGGAAAAATGACTTTAAATTGTAGAAGTTCAATAAACATATTTTTAAAAAGTARAATATTTAAAATAAGACAAAACCTCTGCTCTGTATTGGCATTTTAGCACATATTTTTAAGTCCACCACGAATTCATTATAAAATATGTGCAGAGACTTAAGAGAGAGTGAGTATATCTAAGCTCTCAGTAAACTTATGGGGAAATTTCTCTTACTTTACTAAAAAAATCTGCAGGGGAAGCTTAGGCAAACTTATGTTTGAAGTATGCATGTTCCACCCTTATGTTTCACAGTACACTTTGTAAAATATTGCAATTTTTTTAAGCTTTGGAAGAAGATCCTTTAGTGGACACAAATTACTAGCATTTGAAAGCATTATAAAGGACTTGATTTTCAACTATATCTCTGAATTTATTTTTCAAGATAAATGAGGAGGGGAAAAAAAGTCTGAAAGGTAATTCAGAGGATTGACAAGAAAGCAAAAAATCTTGGGTACCTTTTCACCACACRTAAGAGATCTGGAAGAAATAAGCAGTTGCTGAAGAAAATATTCTTTCYTTCATCAGTCAGTTGGATTTATTCCACATTCAGCAGACATTTTCAAATCAATTGAATATGCAGGTATAATCTCTGAAGTCTTAAATTCAGCTGAACTGCTTGAGCTGAAGCAGTGTCTGAGGTTTAGTATGTGTTTTAAAATCTCAGGAATTCTGAAACTCTTTTTTTCTTCCATTTATATTTTATGTGAATGYTGATGCTTTACTTTAATTTTCTGTAGTTCAGTTCCCCACAACTCCACACACACTCTATGATAAATGCAAGAATCTCTGGATGGAAATATTCAWTTTCCTTACAATGAACATTCATTTGAGTTTGACAGCAGCATTGTGAATACTAAACTACTTGGATCCAGGTGGACATGAAGTGAACAGGAAGAATTAAGAAGTTTTGTTCCAATTTTCTTTTTGTTTTAAATCTTAKCCTTAATTCAACAATGAAAAATAATTACAACCTGTGTAACTACAAAAAGCATTAGGACTTTTCCTTTCAGAAAAATGGAACATGACTGTTTCAGGTTAAAAAAAAATAAAAAATAAAAAAAAGAAAAATTTCATTGACTCTTCTGAATGTGATTTCCCTTGAAGTGCTACTTCAGTATTTCTTTCTGCAAGACAGATGTTGAACAACTTTTTTCTCATACATTTGGTCAAATAACATGTTTACATTATTCTTAATTTTTAAACATATCTGA
>NW_026623650.1:246265-290862 GCF_030028575.1 Malurus melanocephalus | reverse complement strand
CCTGCACATTTCTTTGTTGTAAACAGTGGGTCGATGGGAAAGAAAGTGAAATTCATGTTAGTGCTCACTGCTACAAGAGAATAGATCCTAAATAAACCTACCCTGAACCTGTGAACATTTAAATCACTTAAACATATGTGTAGTTTTCTTGATGTCAATGTTATTATTTCTCTGCTGAACTTAAGCACATGCTTAAAGGATTTTCTTGGCTGGGGCCTGTGAGCAGAAGCTTACCTTGTACTTTTTTTTCAAGTATTCATAAATACATTCAATAAGTGTGTAACAAAAACCAGTGCTCCTTGTACAGATTTTCAATGATACAAAGAAACACATTTGCATCAGCTCTCTGTCTTTTGGATTTATCTATCAATTGTCTCCTCTGATGCRTTGAGAATCTCAACAATTAAAAGGAAATAAATTCTCACTGGWTTGTAATTTCCATAGTCAGATGTTAATACGTGTCAACCTTTTGCAAAAACTTATCAAGACTGAGAGGTTTAATTTACACACCTTAATGTGTCCTTTTAATTGCTAGTGTTTCTGAAAGATGCAACYATGTTTCTTTGGTACCATTTAATAAAATTAAACATATCAATCAGTAACTTTCTCCTTCAATTTTATAACAGCTTTTTGAAACAAAAGCTGCTTGTRTCTGCTCTATTGTGTCCAGGGGAAATGGTGAGAGTGTATATTTCTTTCAGGATATATAACCTAACATCATAAACTGTCTATCTACAAAGTGCAGAAATATTTTATTAGCAACATTTCTGAGCATAGTCTACAAATTAAATGGTCCCCACATGGATGGCAGTGTAGCTGTTCTGAAGCACTAAAACAAACATACTGATGATATTTTGGTTCTTAGACACATARTGTATGGCCCCTTGCTGTAGACTTACTGAGCTTTGTGGCTGCAAGGAAGAAACAGTGGCAAAGTGAGTTAAAAATGGTAACCTCATATTAAGGTGGGGAGCAAGAAGTAAACATTTTCCACATCTCCTTTAAYAGAGGAGACATCAGGCTACATTTTTTTTTTGATTAGCAAATTCCTCTTTTCACTACAGGTCTTTTCAGTGTTCTACTTTACAACTAAACTCCCYGAGACCTGATGTGGGATTTAGCAAGCTTTAGATAACCTAATCTCCATCTAATGGGAATTTCTGAAACCAGTCACTAAGTGTATGAATTATTATAAGAGAAGAAAATCAAATTTAATATCAAAGAACTAACTCTAGAAGTTCAAGCAGCGGACAATATTCATTTTCCATCGACAGAATTGTTTAATAAGAATCTATCAGCAGTACAGGAAACACTAGGTACTCTGGCAATAAGTGAATCATGATGGCTTATTTCCTTTTAATTCTATGATCCCAGCTGGAACAAGGTGTGATTGGAGAATGGTTTAATTGTTCATAGACATCTGTCTTTGAATTCAATTGAAAAATAATATCCTTGGCATAAAATGGCCTACAGAATTTTTGACATTTTTATATCTTTCACAATCAAGGCATTGTCAGAAAGTCAGGTAGTGGAGCTCTGAAAAACTTATGGATATATTTAAAGTAGAAGAGGATAAAACCCTGGTAATATATCAATATACACAGCTGGAAAGCAGATGTACAATTGAGTGCACTCAGTTCTTAAAGAAAGCTATTAAAACTGTTACTTACTCAAATGAGAAATTTCTATGATTTATTGTTCTCACATTTTTGATTTCCCCCTTTCCCTTCAGTTTAAGCAGACTCCACGACTTTTTTTTCATATTGTTGAGGCCAATTGCCCTGAAAGWCTGACTTAGCGCAGTACACTAAATGATTTCTAAAGAATGCCCAAGGCTACTGTCAATCAAATTAGCCAGTGACTTATGAGTTGTTTACTGTACTGTGAAATGAAGTGATAATGTTTGTCAACCAGTAAAATGTGACATTTAGTATTGGATGTACTCACTTGAAATAGGTTTTGCATCAGCTTTATTCACTTCTTACCAGACTGGCACATATTTTTGACTAAGTTCTGATTATGAAAGGAGACATTACATTAAACTTTATAGAGCATGGGTAAACAGACAGCTCAAGCCTTGAAAAACCATGTGTGGTCCAGTAACTGATGTGGCATGTCACTGAGAAGTCACATTTTCTRTCTGWYWRAYARMMRSCARMYWWTTTTTTTTTTTTTTTTCCTTGAGTGTTCATTTGATTCAAAGCAAAAATTTTGAGGGAAAACCTCTGGTTCAAGTAATTAAAAAATGGTAATTTTTTTTTTTTTTTTTTTCCTTGAGTGTTCATTTGATTCAAAGCAAAAATTTTGAGGGAAAACCTCTGGTTCAAGTAATTAAAAAATGGTAATCCTGAATGAGGAAAGGATCRGGTATTTTTATACTCCTTTCAGGTATTAACTAAGTTTGAAATTAAAATCAGAGTTAWTTAGTAGTTTGTGAGAGAAAAACAGAGCACGGGAAGTTCAAACCGAAAAAGAACATTTATATTTCCTCCAAAAGGAGAAATTTTTTGCCACTCCCACAAAATATTTTCTTAAAATACAGATTTCAAACTGTGAAATTTCTCTTCACATGACASAGAAGAGAGTTCTGGTGTACTCCAGACAAACAATTATGTTGAAACTGTGTTGGAAACACAAAGGAGGAAAAAMTACAGGCAGGCTCAGCTTTTTCTCRATATTTCAATTCTATAGAAAACTTTTCCCAAACGAAATGAAAATTTGAAAATTTTTTTCATTGTCTGTGATTGAGGAACATGTTTTATTTTTGCTGTATTATTGTATTTTTTAGAAACAGTATTTACAATAGATGGAGTCCTTTCAGCATGCATTTTGAAAAGCAAAAATAAATTCTTAAAAACTTTAAGTACTTAGACAGTATTAAATTAAGTGTACTGACTTATGGACACAACACTGAGGAGATAATTACACATTTTTACTAAATTTTTAAATTGAAGATTGGAAATCAACTATATTCTTGGGTCCAAATCAGGTMTTACATTATGACTGCTTATTGGATATTTGGTCATTGAATTTAACTAGAGTATTAAATTAGGCCCTATTATATTGAAGATATTGTGTTTTAGGGTTTTTTCAATGAAGAAGCTGAACTRTATATTATTTCAGGAAAAGCATGTTTGTTTGACTTTTTGAAGACTGGTTGTTATGTTGATATAACAAATACATTCAAATTAATATCTTCTTTAAAAGGATTAATTACATTATTAAAAGCCTGAAATGGGATGTGGTAAGAATCTCTTTGTCTTAYGTAAAGGAAAACAGATGTGCTAGTAAGTAGATKAGATATCTGGGGAGTGGATTCAGGTTTCATTTTTTATTGCTCATCCATATTTAATGCTATTTCATTCCATAGTTTGATATCATTGTTTTAAAATCTGCAAAGACATTTTTGAAAGGATATTTATAAAGTTTGSCACAAGTGTGGCACACATCCATTTCAATTTATATTTTGTTCTTTCTTAGATATCATTTAGTGCAGATCAACTTGATGTGTCTCCTCATTCTATACGTGCACTATTCAAGTTCACAAACATCATTATGAAAGTTAAGTGAAGTAAGAGGTAGTCAGGGTTCAAACCATTAAAATATATTTTTTCCCATTTCTTTGTACATGTCTTACTTTAATTTCTCAGTCTCAGCCTTTTGCATATGATATTTCATCTGGTCCTCATGAGAAAATGTCCAAGTGAGGAAATGTGTTGGTGACTCAGCAGGCTCCTTTAGGGGAGAATACTCAGCTTTTAATATGTGGAGATCTTCATCATGAGGAAGAGGAGACAAGCAAGAGCAGACAAGTCTTTTTCTACTCCTAAAATAATCACTAAACTGRCATGCATGGAAATGCAAGGGCAAGTATATTGTCTTTTCCAAGAATTTCCTTTCTTCAYRYTTCAGRGGAAATCTTGAATGGRCAACAGCAGCCTGCTTCCAGGTTCTTTTCAGACCTGTCCAACAATTCAAAGAAGCCAAACACAGCAGAAGGACTCTGTTCCAACACATTTAGGTTTTCTGAGTGGAAGCAATAGAAGTAAATAACGATCATCATGGAATATAATGTACTAAATGATTAATTCCCGCTAAAAAGAAAATTTTAGTATATTTTACAACTGTTGCTTTAAGAAAATATTGCCTAACTATCTTTTTTCTTTTTTTTTTTTTTTTTTAATACACTGAATGCATAACTGCATGTGTTAGGGACAGCATTTTCAATCTTTTCCAGGTGAATCTAGGCATGCATGCTTTCTCAGTCCTCTAATAATCTGTGACCTTTCCTTTTCCTGATGCAAAAGCTTAGCTTTCTAGGCCACTTAACCTGGAAAATTAAAATCYTATACTGGACTGCCTCTGTTGGGCCAAAGCATTAAAGTTACAATATTGTTCTGTATTTTTTCAGTCCTGCACCTTGTAAAARATGTGAAAAACATGTTTACATCACTGTCTTTACATCATTTCACAAATGCTGTTTCAAATTTTCTCATTTCCCCTTCAGTCTTATAAGTCTGGAAATCCCCTCCAACTTATCCATCACTCTTTTTATTCTGGTCTGGTCTTGGTTTTAGGTACAGCATGAATTTCTGCCAAAGGAGAATKCAGTGCATTTTCAGGTGTCTGGCCMAAGAAGGTGCTCATTGACCCAGGTTTAAAAGAAGTGGTGATGCAGCATCTCAGAGGTGCAGCTGTCATGACAGTAAATGGAAGAAATCCTAAAGCATTTGCTTTCAGTTTTTCACATCCTTCTCCTCAGAGTAAGGTTTCAGGGCTTTCTTCTTATATCAGGCTTTGATATTTTGTCTGTGTGAAATAAAAAGAGATGAGAAAAATTGCATAACAAATAATCACAGAATCAGACAATGCAAACATGTCTGTGCATTACAAGTTCCTGCAGATTGCACTTAGAGGATTTAATCCCATGGCAAAAGTTTAACCTCATCGATCACGTCCTGACCAAGCAGAAAATCGGGGACCTGGAAAAGGAATGCAATGGCTCCACATGTAAAATTTAATTCAAAATAAAGTAAGGCTGATATAAGAGGGGCTGGCAGCATTCCTGGCTTTTCCTTGCTGGGAAAAAAAAGGTCAGCAAGCAGTCAGCACAGAGAGCTCYACCCAGCACACAGAAGTCCTTGGAYAACYAATTTAGAGAAAGTCACTGAAATCARTAGTTAAACTCCTGCTGTTTTCAGCAGGACAAGATTTTAGCTGCCAGGTCTGAAACTGGAGAACACAAGCAACTCACTGCAACAAGGGTATGTGTGGTAGTAGGACTGACAGTAAAAGCAGCAGAGTAACWTTCCCATTGCAAAAGACACAACAGGGCATGCATTTTTCCAGTTTCGTGACCATTCACATGGCTGAACTATACTTCTGTGCTCCAAACTTTGATGTTTGTTGACACACTGAAAAATATGCATAACTTAAAGATCCATGCATTCCAGCAAAAGACAACTTTAGCAACTCGGTTCACTGCTTGCTTTTCAGCATGTTCCTCACACCAACTGCAGGCAGTGAAACAGATTCTGCACTCTGGCAAACCCTTGTTGTGACATTGCCTTGCTGCTGTAGGCTGTACTCTCAAGAAACATCACAGTTAGCAGTTCTCAAATGTAATCAGATATTATTCTTCCTTTGGGTTTTCAGCATGAATTTTGTTACCTCTTAAAAAAAGAATCCGCTTTCAGTCCTGTGTCCAYGAAAACCTCAGGCACAGTCTTTTTTCTTCTTTGGCCACAACTCCTTCAGAACTCTTGCRCTGGTAACTCATACCTTCTGTGATATTAAACTGTAAAAGTTATTATATATCTCCTCCCACCTGGGCTAAGGTACCATTTCAATTCACTTCTGATTTGTTCATGATTTTTTTGGTAATATTTGCCAACACACTTAATACTTTATAGTGAATTCTTGATGTCAMTGGCACACTTCACCCCACTACAGTGCAACTTCCCAACTGCTCAGGGTCTGCTGTAGATAAGAATGCTCTCTCCACAGGGTAAACTGTGCTCTCTTGCAGATAGGAATATTCCTTCTCCATTAAGGGATCCTAGCTGATCCCTTTGGGATATTTCTACTGAATTTCTCTATGTTATTGTGCTAGAAYTTGTGCTCTTTCACAAGTATGTTCCTTTCTATTATTTTTGTGTTTTGCCMGTGTTATTTTCATGATGTCACTTTCAAGCACACAACTATACACATATTCAACCATCCTCTGCATATCACATAACATGGAGGAAAGTATCATCAAGAGAATATTATRAATCTACTTAGTGTTTTTTACAATAAATACAGACACAAATGTAAACTTGACCTTTTCATGGTAAGTTTTCTAGTATGGTAATCAGTTAAGGTGAACAAGAGCATGTTTAAGGGTTTGCAAATAAAGGAGAGTATGGAAAGAAGCATGAGGTGTGTAGCTATCAGGTAGTCTGTGCATGGCACTGGTTTCTGTAGACTTGCAAAATGCACCATACGACTTGCAAAAATAGGTCATTGCTCCTCCTTTTTGGCAGGTTATAGGGATGTCAAGAGCAAATATAGATAATGGKTGGAATATTTAATCTGCTCTTTGCAATCATAGTTTCCATGTTTGCAGATGCAGTTGTAAAGATTACATGGTAGTGAAAAATAGCCACAGAAATGTTACTGGGGACTGTGCTGAGGATGCAGTCTCTAAATATTTTTAAATAGCAAGCTAACAAAGCAATACAAATCTGGATAAAAGAACACAGAGAAAAGGTGAATGCTGCTTCCATATTTTCTCTGAAATGGTTGTAATAGTGATGATGCGGTAATTTTTTTCCTATTTAAGCAAAATTGTTTGTATACTACCATATACTGTTAGTCAAGTCTATGCCAAACTGTGTGCTAATTAGTATATTCTCTTCTCTAGAGTACCAGCTAATTTGTTTTTTTGCCTTTATTAGCACTTTAAAAGGAACTAGTGTGATGATTCTGTCTCTGAGAGACTCCCCCTGCTGTGGTTAATAGTTTGTGTTAAAATTCATCTTCATCCAGAACTGGGGTTTCAGATTTAAGGCATTTGCCAAGCTTTCACTTTTACCCACTGGAGAGAAATCTCTACCTGATAATATTTTAGTGTAAAAGTTTTCTAACCAAATACACAATTTTTTTTTTTTTTTTAGTTGTGATAAATTACATATTAAAGCAAGAGTGTTGGTTAGATTTCCATTGACTATATAGAAAAACCATATTACCTAGCTCTGATTAAATTTTCAATATTGTACATAGCTAACATGAAGTAAGAAGTAATTTACAAATGGATAAAATTACGTAAAATTAATTACAGCTGGTGTATTATCCAGATAGATGGATAAAACTGGCAAAAAAGCTTCACATTCTCCCATCTGAATCAATTACCTATGACCAACTTTTTGAACTCTTATTTCTGTTGCTTGTCTAGAAGGTATGCAAAAAAAAAAAAAAAAWACTAAAATAATCCAAAATCAAGACTATGAGTCTTGTATTCCTTCCAGGAACATTTTTGCAGAGCAAGTGTTAATGCAAACTCCAGCTGCATGAGTCCACCCACACCATTATTATTATTATTAATTTTCTTTTAGTGATGCATTTAATGAAACAAGACTCCTGAAAAAAACTGTACATTTTTTTTCTTGCTAGAAACATATTCAGCAGCGCAAAGTTTCTTGCCATTGAGTCTGTACAATAATGTTTTCTGCAGGTTTGATTTGTGGATGAAGAAAGTATGTTATTAGCAATACCGCCTCAAAATGTGCAGGGTAAAATAAAACATAAATTGTTAACTAATGTGATAGAGAATTTTCTATCGACTCGTATTACTTGCCCTTCAAAGAACATTACCCAATACAGCAGTCTTTTTATCTAAAGCATTAGTAACCATTTGTTTGTTAAATTACTTTAGAGATCTACTTAGACATAATTTAAATACCTTTAAAACTCCATTAGATATGTTTGTTGCCAAAATTTAAATAGCATTCCCTTAGTTCTTCTCCATTGCTTTAAAAAATGGCAAATGTACAAATCTCTGAGAATGCTAATTGACCCTCTSGCTGTCAGTCTTCTAAGGCAAAAGTTTGATACCAACATGGGCCATTGACCACTGACATTATACACTAGAAAGTTTCCAGTGAAATTGCCACCAAAAAATAAAAGAAATTAGGAGATGTAAGTAGAAAGAAGCATTCTGTGTTGTGCTGGAACTTGCAGACCCTAAAACACTCAAGAAATCTCAGGAATTTTTAAGATTTCTGTCATATCTACACAAAAGCTGAAATTTCTCAGGAAAAATACCCTAATTGGAAAAGAAATTAAGATTTTATATCATACTTAGCCTTAAMAAATAATAGTTTTAGGACTTTTTATATTGAAGAGTTGTTCAATGTAAATGTTTGAACAAATTTTTTACAACGTATTTCACAGCTCAGGATGACCGGATATACAGGAACTGTTCATGACTTTGCAGGAACCTAAAAACATCTTGATTTTTTTGAGAAGCAGAAACAGGTTTGTTTGGGTTTTCGGTAATGAAACCAATCATCACCAAAAATAGGAGTCTGGGAAAGTGAAATACTAATAAACAACCCCCCAAAACCTAAACAAAATCAGTCTATTATGTCTTGTTGCATTAAACTTGATCTATAAGTCARGAATTACTTAAGATTTATGATTTAAGTGTCTCTTGAATAAGTCTTACAATGCACAACAGCATACATGTTCAGGTACTAGGAAAGWTGCAAATAAAATGGGTTGCTAAAATACATTAATAAACCCTATGTGAAAAGGAAAATAATTGACAGTGAACAATAATTCCAACAAAATCTCATTACTGGAAARTGTTGGTCCAAAAAAAATTTTGCAGGAAAAAGCATTGATATTTTTTCAAATACCTCCTAATTAGTCAAGCTTACTGCATTTCTATATACTAAAATAATYCATGTATCCTTGAATCTAAGCACTGATAAAAGTTATATTTTCAATCCAGACAAGGTGATTTACTGAACATTCAAGAAGTGAATAGTTAGTTCTTTTGTATTCTATTAAATATTTCTTMAAGGAAAAAGTTTATATATGATTCAAATAGACACATATTTTCCAGAGGGAAGAATTACTTTGATGAAGTTTTTATTTTGACAGTTTGAATAATCAGCTTCTGTTTTGCAAAATGCTGATTTTTCTGTCTAAGATAAAGGTAAAAACATATTTGYAATGGTTAATATTTTATTTCTGGAAAGTGATAAGAAATTGTTTGGCATCTATATTATATTTATTACGAAGTTTAAATTCTGCATGAGTCCCCACAACCAAGGACAGTAGAAGAATAAGATGAGAACTTTCTAACCAAATCCAGTAAAGTCAGATCATTTGTCCAGTAGCTCCTGTAGTGTGTGAAAAAATAGACAAAATTCTTCTCCATTCTACCCCATTTGTATAGTTTGTCATTAASCACACTTTCAACAAACTTGACCTTCCCCTTGCTTTTATAAGAAATTCCACATATAAATGTCACCAGAGAAAAATATACTTTTAGTCAAAATATAGCATATAACATGCACCTCTATAAATGTCTAGCACATATGACTACCTGAAGAATTTTTTAAATAAATGTCTTGCCATGAAGAGAGCAGTGCTAGGCTGAATTATTCACTGGGAAATGCTTCTGCTCCATGTACTCTCTCTCACCTGGACACTTACAACTGCAGCTTGCAGCTCACCCTCTGTCTGTGTCAGTTCCAAAATCTCCTCACCACCGCATGAAACATAAATCTGATATTGAATTGAGCAGACCTTTCGGACTCTATTCTGGTCRTTCATAGTTGCACTAGGCTGAATTATACCATGTGCCCTTTATGTGGCCCATGGGATGATTTCTCTGCCAATAATTCTACCTCTCAGACCAATAAAATGTATGGCAGTATAGCAGCCTGGACTGAAAAGAAGGGTTTCATTATTTTTTGTATTTTATTAAACAGTTTATCACAGAATACTGAGGCATTTATTCTCCTACCTAAGAATACAGTCTACTTGAGTTAAACKGTTTGTCTAGAGATGTTATATATGCTAATATATACCAGTGTGATTTCATATATTTTCTGGGAAATCAGAAGCTCAGTGTCAGCAGTTACAATATCAGAGAGAGCATACACACTTTCTTGAAGGAAAAGAGTCAAGAYGTATCTGCACACTGAAAAATAACTGAAAGTGTTACAGAAAATGACTCAAACAYAAATGTGAAAAACACATTTTGCAGATACAGACATTTGCAACTCCTTGTAAAACAGGATGAAAATGCCTGACCTAGGAGGAATAAAGTAGATGCAGCATATAGTTCTTAATTAACATCTTGCCAAAAAAAATTTAAAGTTAATATTCATGTGATATTGTGATGTACTGAGGTTTTATGTTAATATAAGCCAGATGGATTGAATTAATTGATAGATAAATAGATAGGATGTGTTTGACCTATTCTGAAGCAATATTAATGCWCCGTGAACTTAAAATGAGAAATAAAAGGAAATGAGTCTGAAAACAGATGCAAGGGAAGCTGATGAGAAGAATATAAGGAGATTAACTTTACCAAACACTAATTTAACTGCATTATGCTCGATATGAAATATGAAATACTGTATCTGTCAAAAGAGAAAACAGCTACTGTTTGACAGTAGAAACAATATTAGTAAATTATACTTAAATTAAATTGTAACATACTAGATCATAGTACAACTGTAGGCCCCAAAAGTCAACCAGTAACTTCAACAGGAGCTAAATGAGTCCATAATAGATACCTGTCACCTGGCAGAAGCTTTAAAAAGGCAATGCAACAGGAGGAAAACATATCAGTAATGTATGAGAATTGAGTTGTTATTTATCTGGGTCTGCTACCCATATGTTACTAAAACAACAAAATCCTCACACAGTATTGATCAAGTTATCAGGAGGGGTTTTATTCCATTTCTTGCTATTTGGGATGGTTGTTGTTTTATTTTTTTTTTTATTTTTTTTTTTATTTCCTAGGAGGATGACTATCGTTTCAAACAGGTAATGTTTCACTAATTAAAGTGCAAAACAATCTCCTTGCCTCTTCCCTTCCCTTCCCTTTCTCCATCTGTTTTCTTATAAAATTTGGATTGAAATTTAAGATTCCTGTACCTAAATAGTAACTTTGGATTGACTTTGCTTCCAACATTTTACTCTACCTGGTTGAAATGGAGTTAACTTTCTTCCTAGAAGCCCATTGGGGGTCCTCTGGGGTGGTGCAGTGCTTGGAATCTGTGGCTAAAGTGGAACTGATCAATAACACAACAATATTTTGGCTATCACAGAACCATAGGCTGGCTGAGGCTGGCAGGGTTCTCTGAGGGTCATCTGTTCCAAACCCCTGTTCAAGCAGGACAATCTACAGCCAGCTGCCCATGGCCACGTCCAGAGAGCTTCAGAATACCTGGAGATGCCACAATGTCCTAGGGCAGCCTGTAACAGAACTCCATCGCTCTCAGGTAGTTGTGTTTGCTCATTCAGAGGAATCCTCCTGTTTTCCTGTTTGTGCTTTGTCAATGGGCACTGCTGGAAAGAGCCTGGCCCCATCTTCTTTACACCCTTCCTTCAGGAATTTCTGTACATTGGGAAGATTTCCCTGAGCCTTTTCTGCCCCGAGTTGAACAGCCTCCTCCTTTCCTGATAGCAGAGATGCTCCAGTCCCTCTCCCAACAGTGGTGTATAACCAGCTGGAAAAAAAGTTCCAAGCAGCCGCTTCCTCTCCCCACATCCTCTCTGGTGAGAAAGGAATAAAAGGCAGAGATTATTGACTGAGATAACAATTTACTGGTAAAATGGCATTGAGATAAGGAAAAACAAAGTGACAGCAACCATACTAACAACAGCAGTGTACAAAAGAGGGTGATTGCTTGTGGAATTCATACTGAGGGGATATTACTGTGGCCAGAGACACGTGGCTCCCTGAGACAAAGGGGGAAATGGTGGGCGCTGCCACACCAGCAATTTTTTTCCTTTGAGCCCAATTTGCCCCAAGCCCAAAGCAACAAAAAGCAATGACAGACAAACCCTCCAAGTTGGACCATCCACACCACACCATCACACCATTCTGTTTGCTACTTTGCTCCCCCAGAACAAAAGAAAATGGTCACTGAAATTCCAAGGAAGTATCCTTTGTGTGGAGTATTATTTCAGTGAGTTTGTCAGCCTATATTGGCCAGAGCCTTTGGTGCTGCAGTGTCATATCTAGAATGGCAATGAATATTAATTTTTATTACTGTAATTAGTACTTTCTTTGGAGGAAACAACTTCAAAATGAATGTTTCTTTTCCATGCAAAGAGTTAAATTAATCATGCTTCCTGTCTCTCCTCTTTGAATTAGAGTAAAATTAGTCAAGTGGGACCCTTCAGATAGGGACACTAAAGGGCCTCTAATGTTTATTGCTCCCATTGAAATGAACTGAATTAAAGCATCCTAATGTTTATTGCTCCCTTTGAAATGAATACAATTAACAGAGACAGTGCACCTGATGGTATTATCATGCCTGGTTCACCTAGCCCAGACAACACATTATCTAATGCTAAACTGACTCACTTTGAAGAGAGGCACACATTTCTTACTGAAATTAATCCAAAAATTCTTTTACTTGCCTTTCATATATCCAGACAAATAGTTTAACTATATTCCATACATATGCATGCTTTTCAGCTTCAAAATCTAACACGCAGTTTGTTGTATTATTGTTCCTAATGAGAATGAATTAAAACCCAACAGAGACCTGACCCAGAACCTTTCCCTTCCCCTTAACTGTCAGTTTGACTTTCTGTAACACTGTGATCAACTGAATCCTAAGTGAGAGTTGACACTGTCTCAACTTTCTSCAAATGCAGGTAAAATGGAATGTGAACTGCCTGAAATTCAAAGCTGATGTAACCTGGTTCTGCACCATTACACATAATTGGTATCTTCAGCTTTGTATAGCTGCAATTTCATTTCTTTAATAGCATGGGCTTTGATAAGAATCGTGTTGTGGACCTTATTTTTTTGTCGTTTTAGGGGAGGGTTTTTTCTCCTCTCACTTCTTGTATCACAGCTAACTTCTTGCACAATGCAAAGTTCRTTTCTGAAAGAAATCCTGTCATTGGTCTTTAATAGCAGGTTAATGGGCTGTGAAATCTCAAATTTTCAAGACTGATTTTTGTTATAAGAAGTGTTCCTTATATCCTTTCTGTGGACAGAAAAGATCTCTTCCTTTAAAATACCTTAGTACTCAGCATGGGAGAGGAATTGTATCACAAATCATATCTAACAGTGAGATTTTCTTTATTTTTTTCTGATATCAACAGCATTTTGGAAGAACTGCTGCCTCAGGTAACATTTGCTATTCCTCTGTGAATCAATAAAACTTTCTGCCATAGACCAGAGGATGTGACTGCTGTGAACTTACAAATATTAGATGAAAGGATTCACACACAACACATCATCTATAAGTTAGTGTTTTAACCCGCTGTCATCTGCTGCATTTCTTTCATCATTTGACATATTTTCTCCATATTTGCTATTCTGGTCTGGACTTTTCTTATGCATCTTTCATATGTATGATGCATGTGCTTGTGAGCAGTGTGTACTCACACCCATACACAGATACATACACATATATATGTACACATGCATACACATATGTGCATGTAAAGCCTAGAGAAGCATATTTATAAAGAAAAACCCGAAGAGAGTACATAAAAAAGACTATGAATGAGGAAAATGCTTTCCCTAATTTTAAAGACATACAGATTGTGGCCATTATAACAGTGTGATACTGCACGCAGAGAGTTTCAAAAGCATTTTAATGAAKCATAAAGTGATTTTCCAAAATAAATGATCTACAAAATTTGTAGAACTTCAGTGTGATTCCTCTATGAAATGTTAAAACAACAGTTTAGGAGAAAAAGCACAGACATTGTTAAACAGCTAATTAATATCTACATATTCAATTGTTAGTCTTAGGAAACAGATTGCTTACATTTTTTTTCTGAAACTTGGCAAGGTAACATAATTCTGTCTCTTCAGTGTTACTTTTTACTGATGTAATATYAAGGCAGTCTCTTCAAATTAGAGTAATTTATGGACATGAATAGATGTACGTCAGCATACCTTTCCAAAAAAATATTTCACTCAGACTAAATTTCATTCTCTGTACCAAATGTGTCTGAAAGACTTCAAWGAAAGTATGACAATCTTGGAAAAAATAACAACTGTGGAAATTAAAATAATCAAAATAATATTTATCAAGTGCCCCCTCCCCACTCCCTGTATCTTCGTGCACTAAAACCAGAAAGTCGCTATTTCAGGGATATAATAAAAATGGTCTTTAAAGATAGAATCTATTTTAAAGGTTATTTGACTATTAAATACCACCAATGCATCCCCCAAACCTACTCCACAAAGGAAGTGATGCTGCGCAAGAAGTCCAGAAGACAAGGTTCTTGCCTTTCCCTTCCCAGCTCACTCTTTTGTTCACACAGGACATGTCCCTGCCCAATTTCCTGCCCCCATACTCTGCCTGGCCTGCAGTGCTGAACTGCAAATGAAGTTTTTCTCGAGTTCTCGAGCGGGCATTCAGTGCAGTTCAAAGTCTGGCTGTGTGTACCCAGACTCAAGATTGAGGCCACGCAGTCAGTGACGGTGTCACTGTCAATGGTTATGCTTTAGGGGACATAGAAATGCTGTGTTAACAACAGTCAGAGAGGATAAGCTCAGAATGATGAAATAAATTCAGGATCTCTTGCCCTGGTTTTCTAATTTTGAATCTTTCAGGTACTTTCAGGCCTTCTGGTCTTCAGGCTCTGTCTGCAGCCTCAAGGTCAGAAAGATTTTTTATGGGGTTCTGACCTAAGAAGTCATCTGCAGAGGAAAGTTTTATATCAAATTATAACAGAATATGTAAAGCATTAAGAATTGCCAACTTATCTTTGAATCATAAGTAATTTTTRTTTTCACACGATTTGTAAGTAAATATCAAGCATCTATAGTTTTTTTTTGGACAGAAACTGTTTCTTTTAAAGGCCTCATTCATGAATAAAAACTATTTAGCAAAATAGTTAAAGGACAAATATTTATTATYCTTTAGAGAAAAATAACCTGAGTTCTATTTCAGCTGCAAATACATCCATCATTTTTGAAGTACTAATTTATATTTATATATATGTTGTATTTTATTTCACATAACAGTTTACTAAAAATAGCATTRGATATGTATTTATTAGTGGCATCTTTATTAAGCACTAATATTAAAAATATCATTAGAGAATCAAAAAATTTTGAAAAATTGCCATTCTTTACTCTGATTTCCTGGGAGAAGATTATTCACCTGATGCATTTTGGAAATGTTAGAACTTCACCAAGTTACACACCAGGGATGAGAAAGCTCCTCTAGGCCTKCTTTGGACTCATGAATTCACTGTCATTCACTTTCATTAGGTGTAGGATGAAAAAAAACTTTGGAAATTGTCAATATTTATACATTTATGYTTAGATATTCGGACATTTCCTGCAKGAGAGTGAGATCAATTCAAGAGAGAAATGAAAGTGCTGACATTTTTTCTGTTGGAAAGTTTTCTGCTGACATTATTTAAGATTTCTTAAACTCACAAACTTTGATAGCATTAAATACTTAATTTCACATTTTCATTCAAGAAGTTTTAGAGTAGGCAAATATAAAGACAGCTTTTACTCGAGTTATTTGACATCAGTCACTAGGRGTAAGATGTCCTAAGAAAGAACTGTCCTCTTGACTAGCATTTTWTTTTTTCAGCAAATATTCTTATAGATTTTCAGATGTTGTAAGTTTCTAATTATGATTCTCCCTGYAGGCTTTTAAATATTCTTCCCTAAATATTCACAAGTACAATTGTCTTTTGGAAACCCTGTTCATGTTTACCCAAGCTAAATTTAGGATAGATGATTCAGAGTCAAGATCAAGTCAAGTGTTCTGGATCCTCTCTAGACTCAGCACTTTCCTATCAATGATTATGGGTTTATARGCACATATAGAATAAGCACACATAATGAACAGACAGCAATCTGTGCAGAACGTACACGTACTCCCCAACATGATGAATATATTACAGCTACAGGTGCCACAGAGATGTCAACTCAAATATTAGACAATGTTATTCCAGTGTTACAGCCCAAGTGACGCGGCTCTAGCATGAGCAAKCAATAGATATGTGCTTGTGCACAGTCATTGGGGTCACTGACTTTTTTTATCAGCAGTACTCGCTGCTATTTTGCATAATTTATTCTCAAAAATATTATGTGAATATATTAGAGGGCATCCAGAGAGCTAAAGGTTTCTAAACACCAAAAATCTAGTGAGAAAATATAATTGGAGTATTTTCCATTTTAAAAGTATRTTAGAATCTCAAACTGATGTCAAAACCTTCCAGTTAGCAGGTTTTACATTGGATAAATAATATAGAAAATAATTAATTACAGAAAAGGAGTTAGGATTGAGCACAGAAAAAAAAAATAGTTTCAATTATCGAKTGGGGAGTTAAGGAAATGCAATCTGATAGCAAAGGAGGTAAAAAGAACAGCACATAGGAGAGGATGATGGCAGAATTTAAAAYTGCAAAGAGGAAGATGAGATGTGTCAATACAACAGAGTCCTTGTGGAAGCAAGGGGGTGGAAAATGGGGCTAAAGTAAAAGTAAGCAAAGGTATGAAGWGTTGAGGGGCTAACTGCCTTTCACACCAAGACACAAGCAAACACAGAGATAACAGAAATAAACTGAAAACATCTAGACTCTTTGGAGATCCAGTTCTGAAGATAAAACAAAGCTGGTAAACACCTGAGGTGTCTGAAAATCTTAAGTCTCTGACATTAAGGATATAATATTGTAGACAGAAAACAAGTTAGGTGGCATAAAACTGAAGGAGATRTATGGAAAGATTTATGCAACCAGAACAGGAGAAAAATGTGGAAAAAAAGAGACAATACAAATTTTTTAGAGAATAATGCATAAAGGAGTGAAGAACTATRAACATGAAAGCTGGTATATCTGTCTAAGAACATGTGCATATTTCCAACTCTTAATCTGGAAAAAAAGGCACGTTTGTGAATTATTTAGAGAGTTGGAAATTTAACTGAGAAATCTGGTTCCTAAGGAAAACATGGAATGGCACATTGTATGGAACATTTGTGCTGCTATAATAAATAAAGGAATCCAGAGAGAGATTAAAAAACATAGGTATGAATGGATCAGGGCAGCAAAAATGGAAGTGTGGGACTTGACAAAATAAAATAGAATAACTAACAGGGAAGGATGCAGGCAGTGAGGTGAAGATGTAGAAAACATTCGATTTATGGGAATTATTACAAGAATAGAAAAACCCAGTGACAGGGTTTTTTTTTTAATTAATTCAAAATTTAAGATAATTTAAAATTTAAAAAATAAAGTTCAGATATAAATCTACAGTGCTGAGAAAGACAAAGGGAAAGAAGAAGGATAATCTGTCTGATAAACAGAACAGGGGAAGGGGAGTGAGAAAGAGAAATTAAAAATATAAAAGTATATGTGGGGGTTTTGAATTCATGAAGAAAAGTGAGGCAGAGAGAAACCAATCACTTTAATAAGGATGAAGTTTTATGTCTAATCCAAATGAGCCATGAATCCATTTGCTTAATGGAAAAATGTGTCCACAAAGTCTTCATTGAAGCAGGTCATGAATAATCAATGTATTATGTACATGTTTCCATTAGTAAAGACTGATGATCTGCAATGTCCTGGTGGTGTGGATCACAGATGTCTTGACCAAGTAATTATTGCCAGAAAAGTCACAGTTATGTGAGTGATAGAAATCTATCTATTAATGAAATACATTAGTAAAACAGAAATCACAGTGGTTTTTTTTTTCCTTCCCTGGTTTGGTGCTGAGAGTAAGAATCACCAAAAAAACTTAACAGACAGCAAAGGACTTTCAAAGAAACATTCAGTTGAGTTTATTTGGATCCCAGTGCTTTCTCTTCTTTGATCCCTAGAAATCAGATGAATTGCAAGAATAACAGGGAAACACTAGAGGAGTGATTTTATTAATCTAGTCCTCTCCTCAGAGGATCAGAACAACCATCGGATTAGGAGGATTAATTTAGTCAGTGCAGAGAAAGTCATCATCTCTGTTTTGAAAAAAAAATCTACAGAGCATAGTGTCAGAGAGCTTATGCAGTAACAAAATGGGACTGCTGATTTACCACACGTTCTACTGTACTACGAAGTTTCATGTTTTTCCCACCTATCAAGATTTCTTGTATGGAATTGAGAGCATTTGCTGGCCTATAACAGTTGCATTTGTTCTCTATCCCTTAGGAATTTTATAATTGTATGAAAATTAGGGGGACATATAATAACTAATAAATGGTAAGGCTGTTTTGYACAAACTGTGTATTTGTAACCATAGTTTTCCTGCAAGAAAATTAATGGGAGTTTTTTTTAATCTTCTTGGGGAAGCAAACTTGTATGGGGCTGCAGAGTCCTGCAGAGCTCTCAACTCATCCTAAGGCCCAGATCAGAAATCAGTGACGTACTTRGGTGCAGAGAATYAGTGCCATTCTGGRAATATCTGTTCAGCCACATTCTCWTCCTACAGCTGAAGCATCATCAGAKGGCACCATCCAAAGGATTTGCAACCAGATTGTGATAATACATGTCATGTTGTTCCTGCCTCTGGCTGGAGCTACTGAATTCCAGCTGATCCAAAATATTTAGGAAATCTCCAGTACAGCTGGGCTCCAGTAGCAACTGGATGTCTTCATAAATACTCTACACTTGCTTAATTCTTCATGGATGGCAAAGTCCACTGCTCAGTAACAGAAGCAGTAAAATTTTATTGGCATGACAAAACCTGCCAAAGTATAAATGAAAGAGAAAACATGCTCAAGGGGTTCTGCACAAGATGAAAAGCATCTATACTTAGTGTTTCTATTCCTTTCTCTAAGTCCAAGAGGGGCAGTAGTTATTGAGCCCAGTTTAGTGAGAATAATTTGAAAAGAAGATGTAGCATCACATTCTTCTAAGTTACCAGWTTCCAAATATAGTTCAATAATTCTTTCTTTGTGTTTACCCCAKCATACTTAGTTTTATTTTTCTCTCTTAAAATAAAAATATTCAAAGACCTTAATAACCTTTTTTTCTTATACAAGCAAGGAATGAATATATGTTATTTATCTTGGKTTTTTCATAGTAGGTTAGGGCAGTAGAGCCACAAGAATTTGCACTAACCAAAAAACTCAGGCCATGCATTCCAAAAAGGGGAATAAAGGTTTTTCCCAGCTCTGTGAATCTAGCACTATCAAAAAAWTTATACTTTAAAATTATAAGATGTGAAAACATATTTTTTTTGTTTGCTATTTCTGTTTTTATCTTTTGTGACAGAGCATTCACACATTTTGCCACAACTAAAAACATAAATTAAGAAGATAAGTAGAAAAGGCTGGTCATAATAAAACAATTCTAGTAGTTTGCACTTACAGATGTCCTCCCTCTGGCTGATAAATCTATTCMGCTAAGAGGCCAAATGTATATCTGAATGTGGGAAATTTTCTATTCAATGGAAAAACAAAGTAATTTTAGATCTCTCTGTCTTTCTTATAAGCCACCCTTTTGAGACTGCTGGTCATTCTCAGTCTCTGGATCTTTTTTTCTAATGAATCAATGTGTTCTGGGAACTCATGAGGTTTCAATAACTCCAGCAGATTCAGAACAAGCTATTCCACCTGTCTCRTGGATTACAACTTTGTTAAAGTCAGAATTGGTGTTTGCATCTTTCACCTCTGGTTTATGTCTGGCAGTCTGCCCTCTCTTCCCCACTCAGCTTCATTTAGTTCATTACTCTTGCCTAAGGTGAAAGAACTTGCACCTGCCTTCAGTGGAGTGAAACCTGTCTGTCACAGTCACTTCGAGTTTGAAATCTGTTCCCCAATCTGCTTACAGCCAGACGGAGCCTGGTTCTCTKCATGGATGTCATTAGCAAGCTCTTCACTCCATTTTCCAGGCTGTTAGAGGAAGTACTGTGTTGTTCAGGACCTAYTGGACCTAAACAGATATATTTGCTCCATCCTTCTGTTTTAAGAGTGAGTCCTTGATAAWCATRCTCTTAATAGAGGTTTCTGCTGTTTCTACTCAGTTTTCTGTTTCTGTTATCTAATCCTTGTTTTCACAGTCAGCTTGCAAATTGTCTTGYACAGCAGTGTCAAAGCCTTACCAAACTTCCTCTAAATATATTTACTGTTTCTCCTCTATCTTCATGGCCTGTTACTTTCTTCTGCAAGGAAAGTACAGACACTTGACATATTTAGTCTTGAAAACTTGATTTTGAATATTTCTTGCTGTGTTTTCATCCAGGCACTTTCCCCCTTTCCCTGTTTTCYGAAGAATTAAAATTAAGCTGCCTAGGTCTTTAATATCCTGGCCTTTCCATGTCTCCATCTGTAAGGTAAGATTGTATTTTGTCTTTTCTTCCAGAATATTTTTCTTTCTCTCAGAGTTAATTTCATTGCTACTAAAATTATTTTTAAAGTTTTTACTTTTTCAGTTGCACTTAACATTATCACTTGTTTCAGAGATATTTATAGGTGTGTGCAATTCTCTGCTAACTCAGTTTTTTTACCCTCTCTAGAGTCCACAGTATGTTTATTCCCTGCAGATCAAGGGATTCTGTCTATATCACTGTAAACAACAATTGCGGCCACTCCTCACTACATGAGATAGTAAAAGTATTTATTTAGCCAATTTAACATAAATTAAAATTTCATTTACCTGTGATAGGCCTTAATCCCRTGAAAAAAGCTTCACTTTTGGAGAGGCCAGAGAAGTAACCAATATCAAGCATGTTTAATGGTGAGACCCTTATTTTTCTCAATGTGCCACATATTTGAGCTATTTTGTTATATTTCTAATAATGTCATATTTATTATTCAGATTTTGAAGGCATGGTAAGGCTATGCAATGCTTTGAAGGARCATTAATAATTGGGAATTCTTTGCCAGCACTTTAGAATGCTTTAGACCTATCACATTTCATGCAGCTGAATGTGTTAGTGATAAAATATAGTCAGGACCCAAATGAATAAATGAATAATTGCTTTTGCAGAATAAAAGTAGTTTCTGACTTTGCAGTCATTGGCTTTGATAAATACAGCTGCCACCTAGGATAAAGCTGATATTGCCTTTCAATGTGTGGCCTTATTAAATAGAGATCTTGCTATAGGTCTTACTACAGCATTTGGGACATATTTGATTAGTTACCAGAATTACTCAGGGTGCACTGGTTTTCTTTTCTTTAGAGGTGTGGGCTGGGAGCTATTTTTTCACAATAACCTACTGATTTCAAATTGCWGTTTGACATTCATTGTTCATTAACATCTCATATCTTCAATGATAAGGGAGATAAATACCTCCCTGGACTAGTAATTGCCTATAGAGTTTAATGCCTCCAGATGAAAGAATCCAATACGCTGAGCAGATTAGAAGCTCTTTTAAAGATTTGGGATTAGTAAGGTTCCATAAATGATCTGAACCCTAGGTTAGTTCTACAAAGGGACTTCCTGCTGGTCTTTGCAGTGTAACCCTCTGGGTTTCTGGCCCTGAAGGTGGCATCCAGGCTCTGCATTAGATGCTTTTGTTACTTGTGGGGTGCCTGAAGAAGGCTTGGTGCTTTGCACCAGAAATCATAAGAACCAGAACAGGGAGGATTTCACTAAAAGCTCCTGAAAGGTGGCAAATGCAAAAAGTTGTAAATGAGTGCCTGGTTGCACCCACCAAGGCAAGGAAGAAATTCCTTGATGACTGTTGGCCTTAGCCCAAAAACTTCCCCAGCAGAGTTCCTTCCTCTCTTCTTTTACAGTTGGGGAAGCAGGGTGTGACTGCTCCTTTTGTCCGACTGGTGACTGAACAGCACCAACAAATACCCTGAACGGGAGGCCTGAGTTTGATGTCTCACTCGGCCTCTGAATTTCCAAACACTCTTCCCCCATCTTCCTGACAATTTTTCTAGTTGCCAGGACATTGGACTCAAATGGCTCATGGAAGCACTACATTCTGTGTACTATGTGACCTGGTAAAGAACAGAAAGTACCCCAGAAAACAGGGCCACAGGAGTGGTCAGTGGTCAGTGTCTCAGGACCGGGACAGTTGGATGATATCTGAGCTCTTATTACCTACCAGAACACATGATGCTACCTGCAAATTTGGCAAACACACTGCATGTTTGGTTGTTATAGGAGAWGGTTTCAAGGACATCAGCTACCACAGTAGTTCTCTCATCAACACAAGAGAGTGCTATCTCTTGTTTAGCAAAGAGATAGCCAGCTAGTCTGCTGTGCTATTTATATGCCTGTTTTCCTCCTTTTTCACTCCCTTCAACACCTTACTGTTTCATTAAGCCAGTTGATTCATCATTTGAGAGTGGAGCAGTACAGCTCACTGAGCACCCAGACAGTTTAATTTAATTTTCTCAGGTTTTTAGATGGGGGCTCAATTTGATGTGACCTCTAGAAATTGAACCCAGCCCTTGCTGTTGCTAATCAAATCCTGGCAGTCTCTTACATCAGATAGAAGAATTTCAAATTGTAGTAGTATTAGTTTGTTAGAAAAGTTTATTTTGTTAGAGCTGACATGATAATGAACCTTCTCTTTATCCATTTCAGCAGACAGAAAATTTGATCCTGGATATAAACAACTTTGTAGTGAAGAACAAGAAAAAAAAAAAAAAGACTCTATTTCTTTATTTACTTATAACAAAGTAGTTTCAGCACAAGAAGGATAAAAGTTGGAACATTTGACTTTCAGACTTCAGGGGTTTGTCTGTACTTTTTTTGTTSTTTGTTTTGTTTGTTTTATTTTGTTTTTCTGGTGTTATTTTGCACTTAAATAATTAAATTGACTTTTTTTTCTCTTATCCAAGTGTGCTTATCCATTTCTGTGTGGAAGAGCCTTCATCTTCGCTCAGTCATCTGAGGTGATGAGTTATCCCTTATCAGTATTCTGCTGTATTCATTGGGGTACACATAATTTTGACTCACACAAATGCTAAGTACASATTCTATAGGAAAGTAAGGTTCAGGTCTCTAATAGGTCAGTACTTGTGGTGAAAATGAAAACAATTAAAGAACTGTATGCTACAGAGATAAAATTTACTTTCAAATGCATATATTTAACCCATGGATTTGATATTTTACAGAGTCACTGACATTATTTAGGCTATGGATTATAGTTTATTATATGATATTTCTTGAAATATTTTTTATTGATTTTAATGATGTGAACAGAGTCAATATAATATCCATTAATCCTCAAGTAGAAGCCTGTGAAAGTAAAATTTTTTCCCTGCCTTTCCAAATGGTTTTCTGTTCTTTTACATTTTCTCAACTGGCAAAATGTACTTTAAGGATTTCATTTTTCTCTGAACTGTGAATCTTCTGCCCAAGGCAAGAACTAACAAATATGTGGTCAAATCCAGTAGAGCAAATCTTATTTTCTTTGATAATGGCAACTTTGATCTGCCCAAGAAACCTATCCGGGGAAATGTTCTGTGCAATTCTCCCTGGTGCTTAAATTGATTAAGCCAAAAACAGAAACATAAAAATTCTCTGCATTGTTGAGATGTTTAAGGTGAGACATCAATGTGCACTTGCAGTCCACAAGGCCAAGCATATCCTGGGMTGCATCAAAAGAAGTGTGGCCAGAAAGTCAAAGCGAGATCATTTTGCCACCTCAATTCTGTTCTCATGAGACCCCCAGAGCTGGACCCCATGAAACCTTCTGTCTGGGCTCCTCAGTACAAGAAGGACATAGATTTGTTGGAGTGAGTGCAGAGGAGGACCACTAAGGTGATCAGAGTGTTGGAGAACCTCTCCTATGAACACAGGATGAAAGTTGGGGTTGTTCAGGCTGGAGAAAAGAAGGCAGCAGGGACACCTTATAGCAGCCTTCCAGGACTGAAAGGGGATTCAGCATTAAACTGAAAAAGAGAAGGTTTAGATTTTAGATCTAGTAGATTTTGGTTTTAGGAAGAAATCCTTCACTGTGAAGCTGGTGAAACACTGGAACAGAGTGCCCAGGGAGGATGTGGATGCCCCATCCCTGGAAATATTCAAGGCTGGATTTGATGGTACCCTGAGCATCATGTTCAAGGTCAAGCGGAAGGTGTCCCTGTCCATGGCAGAGGACTTGGGATTAGAAGATCTTTAAGGTCCCTTCTAACCCAAACCATTATGTAATTCTATGGTTTTAAGACTTTATGACTGATTCACAATTTCTAGTTCTGAGATTTACAAATCACTCATTGTTCAAAGGTGACAGATACAGCATAAGTTCTGTGGAGAAAATATACAACCATGATTTGCTACATACTTTGCTTGAACTCAAACCAGCAGCTTTTTAAATGGAAGAGTCATTGTTACTTTATGCACAGTACATTCTGCTCATGTATTTTTTCTTCTCAAAATAATTTCTGATATTGTACTAACTTAAAACTAAATGCAAACAATACARATATCTTCATCTACTAAAGAAATATGGTTACCTCAATAAACTGGTTGGAGTATGGTGCTCATAACACCAAGGTTGTGGATTCAATCTCCATATGGGCTATTTACTAAGGAGTTGAACTCAATCATCCTTGTGGGTCCSCCAACCCAGAACATTCTGTGAAGTCACCATGTGTCAGAAAAAAGCTTYGGTTTATTAACAATTTATCAATGAAAATAGGGAATATGTTACCCTCCAAGCATGTTTGGAATGGATCATTTCCTAAGACTACTGGACTTATTTACAATATTCATGATAGATTTCTATAACATTGAACCCTGCATTTGGGCTGCAGGAATGTCTTAATGAGCTCCAAATGGAACTAAGCATAGAGCCAGAAGGTAAAATTGAAAGAGTAAAGAAATATGTGAAACACAAACTTCCAGTGACCACTGTCTGCAGCAGATTTTTCCCTCTGAACCTGATTTCAGATTCAGAAATTTGAGTGCTGTATTTTATTTGAGTTTTGGCCCACTATTTCAATGGAGGCTTTTTAAAATCATGTATCTATTTAAAAACTGGGGGTTTCAAATAATGAATAAAAGAAAAAAATTTCCTCAGGGTAGAAATAATCTAGTCTGTTAAAATGTGGTTTGGTGGAATGTTTTAAAATATATCAATGARTGGGGAGAAATCTGAAACCATTTCCTTTTACTGATCCTGTACTTTTATCTTTTTTTTGACCACTCAAGTCCATCTTTATGACATTCATTAACAGTGCATTCAGCAGACTATTCAGAACTATACATCTGAAACCTGTGGCAAAGTAGGTAGGAAATTTTAATTTCTGAATAAAAAAAAAGTTAATGAATAACCATTTTTCCGTTGCTTCTAATATTAAACAAAAAAAAAAACAACAACAAAACAGTAAATTAGTTTTGAATTAGAAAAAAATATTCAGTTAAATAAAGAGAAAAGTTTTAATAGCAAGCAATATGTTTGTTTATCTAATATAGATAATTTTAAGCTTTTAACTTTCATTTTTTAATGTAACAGAAGATAAAGTAAATCAATTGCTTTTTTAAACTGAAATATTAAAGCAATTTTAGAAAGTATTAAATTATTTTTTCAGAAAGGCCTTTAAAAAGCTTTTAGTGAAACAATTTTCAAGCTGACAAGAAATTTTTTAATATTTCAAGTCCAAAGGAGGAAAACAAAAAGGAATATTTACAACAGCACTCCAGAGCGAAAGTCTAATTTTTGTTGGTATTCTAAAWATTATCGTATGTTATTTCTTCAACACACTTGTGCTTTACTGKATCCTAATAGAATTCTTGATTTAAGAGACTTAGGGTAATATCTGTGTTTCCCACAGTGGAACAGTGGGGCACATTCAAAAAAACGGGCACCAGTCCACTGGGAGATGGGCTGCATTGGAACTGGTCACAAACGAACACACACATGCACACGTGACTGTGGCTGCCATTTCCCGGCCAAAATAGATAGCTTGTGTCCTTCTCCCCCACACTGCTCTCCCATCGGTGTCTGTGTTTGATTTACTGCCAGCAAGGCAGAAGGTGACAGACATTCATGTTGGCAGACCCCAATATGCCCTGTAGGCTGGTGGTGTTGAGCTACTTGCAGCCTCTTCTGTCTTTCTCACTTCCAGTTCAATGGTCAGCTGTCTGTTTCATAACATCTCTCGTTTGAAAACAAACCATTTCACTTTATACCGTGTTTTGAGTCATGGGAGAAGCCTCACACCAAACCTCATCAAGGGAGATGGTAACTTAATTTCTGCAGTGATGGGAGAGCTCACTGGCAAAGGTCCCAGCTGACCACATCTYGGGTGTTTGCCACACTTGTGAGGTGCTGTGAGGGTCATGCAACAAATTTTCAATTTGTACAGAGAATTCCAAGTATGTTTTTAGAACTGGAACAGAAAAAGAGGTTTGTGCTGCAGAAAATTGCATGTCTCCTCTTCCACCAGTTTTAAAACTTTATGTCTTCTTTGGACATAAATTCTGACAAGACAGTATCCGTTACCATTTTGTCTCTCAGTCAGAAAATTAGCCTCTAATATTACCCAAACCGTTTCATGTTAATCACATGTGTAGAAWGCTACACATTAATTCATTCACTTTTTGTATTGGTTTGCTTTTGTGAACACCTGGAAAATATATTAAAGCCATTCTATGACAGCACAGTGAGATATATAGCTTGTGCAACCTCATTTTTCAATCAATGAGAATTAAGACTAGAACTCTCAACCTGTTTAAAATGCATAGAAATTGCGAATACCTTGTTTCTAGGCTGATGCTGCACTTTAATGTCCATGCAACATATAGTCAACAAAGTGCTTTAGTTCTCAGATCAAATTATCTGGATGAGATTGGAGCTCAATTGCCCTTGTGTCATAAGACAAACACCGGACTATTTTTCACAGCTCTCTAAAGAAGACTCTGTGAATAGTAAATCAGCTGCGCAAAGACAATGAGCAACAAAATTTATCAGAAATTTTAAAATCCTGAAACTCATTACATCTAAGACCTCATAAAGTTGAGAAAGGGCTATTAGTGCCATAAAGGAAGGGAGAAATAATTTAACTTGAACTGGTAGAATGAATTTTTATATTCAGAATTCTTTTTGTCTCCAAAAAAAATTACAGTACAGCATTTTAACCTAATAAAGTAAGCCAGTGTTTGTGCAAGGAGCTACAAATATTAAAACCTCACCCACTGATTATCAGTAATCATATATTAATATATTTGCATTCCCAAATCTGTCTTGATGCTTACAGATTTTAAGCATCTCTCTTTGCTAGAAAGATACAGAAGAATATTTTCAGGTTTTACTTTTTTTGAATATAAAATTTATTTTTGGAATAGCGTCATGATGTTGGACTGATGCTTGTATTAAAATACATATTCCACCATTTGTGGACATAAATGCTAGCAGAATTGCATTTAAATAAATATTTGTTGTTTATTGCACAAAGTAAACTGTTAATTTCTTTCACTGACAGTGAAAATAGAAAATGTTCAGTTAGTATCTGACAAGTGTAACAAAAGATTTATTAATTTTGAAGTCAAAATTATTTTAAAGAAAAAGTTCAAGTCAAATTGTCAGTAAGTGCAAATTTTCAAAGTTCCACTGACTGAAAGAATCTCATCAAACCTCTACGAGCTATGACTCCTTCGGGAAATACACATTTGTTTTAAATGGACATAGTACAGAGATGCAGCACAGGATAATATTTAAGTGCTTAACTTTCCTCCCAGTTTTCAGAATGGMATTAATGTTATTCAAACTTATATTAAACTGAGCTATCAGAAGGCTTCTTGTATTGACTTGTTAGGGGCTGAATCTGGTGGGATGTGTCACTCTTTCAAGCCAGTCTCTCCTAAGTATTATCCTGTTGGTATATTGACATTGGTTGGCCTTGACATTTTCACCAGGCTTCAGTGAGAAGTCTTCCAGAGCACAGTTTTCTAAAATTYTAAAATTTTGTAGAAGATAATAAAAATTAAATATTTTGTCTTTCACGCAATCTAAGGCCTGTGTGAAGCAATTTTCTTGATACAAAAGAAGCATAGGAAGAAACAGAAAATTCCATTTAAATTACCACTGATGACGCAAAATGCTTTCTCGGTCCTTCCAGGGATTGATAAGACCACTTCAGAAGAACAGAAAAATTGTGAGTCTAAACAACCATCCATGTTGTTTCTCACAATAGACAATAGTAGATGCTTAAGAAAGAATATACAAACRTGACAAGGATTATAGTAAATGTCCYCCAGAATATTCTGCCAGCCTCCAGCAAATTCACTACTTTAGAATTTCTTCAGCTGGAGAGAAGATAATCTTCTTCTTGTGAGAWCATAATGTTATAACCTGCCTCTGAGGCAGGGTGAGTAACGTTTCTGTTAAAAAATCCCTTGGGGTGAATGAGMGTGAAATGACACTGAATGGCTGGTGTGTATGTATGAGGCAGATTTCTTTTAAAACTATTTAATTGCAACAGAAAGGTGATATATGGCCATTTTTGTTGTTTTCTATGAAAGCATCAAAAATCATGAAGAAAATTCATTAAGAAAAAAAAAAATAAAAAGAAAGAGAAGGAATAATCAAGAGCAGATGTGGACGAGAGGAAAGATGTCACCACCCATGGATCAAGCAACAAGACTTGACGTTGCAATTTTGTTGTCTGGGGTTRGAGTAAGAGTTGCAGTCTTGACCTATTGGGAAGAGGGACTAAAGAAGGTACTTCACATTCCAGTTAACATGGAAGCACCTAGGTCCCTCCCCAGAGAGGGAAGTCTTCATTTCCAGTGGAACGCTATGAGGTATGCACGATTTTGTAACGGAGAGTTCCCAGTAAGAGTGAGGGTGCTTTGGGGTCCTTGGTGACCCGTAGCTCCCTCTCAGGATATGACCATTCTTTGTGCCTGCTTCTTGCAGTAGCACAGCTGTGTCTTWTGATGACAGCTCCTAACAATTTTCTTTTTCTCACTGCTGATGAGCACTGAGCCAACATTTTTATAGAACAGTCTAGTTCTGAAGTTCATGAGGTATGCACAATTTTTGATTGTTTATTCCCATGTTCATTAACTTAAAMCTGTCTGCATGGAATTTTATTTACTGTTTCCTGTTTACCTTCTATTRCTTCTATGCTGATACCAGTGATGTTTCTTTGTGGAATCTAGCTAATTACCTCGGCTGTTCAAGGTAAAAATGCAATTGCTGAGGAGAATGATAGCCTAAAATGAYGACTGCTATAAAATAAAGCTGACCTTCCAGACATGCGTCTGATTTTATTAAATAAAAATAGAAAATATATACATGTCTGACCTGTTGATTATTTCACTASTCCTCTGGACTCATGCTTCTATTTCTTTTCAATACCCAGAAATGTCACAAGCACAAAATAAAGATATAAAAATGATGTTTCATGTGTAAAATGAATGTAAGACTGGGAAATAGGTGTTCTTCATAACAGTACCAGTCTTGGACATTTATTTTACAGTTTCATAGATTTACTATGAAGTTATATCTGGGTTAATTTTTCCTATGTGTGACATCTCATTTCTCTGGCTCAGAGCTTATGTGTAGAGATTATCAAATGTCAAATGCAAATGTGAAATGGATCCATGCTGTACAAAATAGTCTTTTACAGATATTGAGCTGACTATTCCCTTTAAATGTTAATGAAACTGTTGTAATTACTGAAATACCAACCCAGCCTAAGAGCTGGAGATCACAGCTGTAGCCCRTTGCTCGTAAATTGCTGGCGCAGGCACTGTCTTGGCAGAAAGAATTGTATGTGAACTTGTTCATCATATGCCTTCTTTTTAAGTAAGGTACAGAGACTGAGTCCAAAGAGCACAGCCAGAAAACTGAGGGACCTTTTTGTTCTGCTAAAAAAGTATAAATCTTGCCTCCAACCATGCTGCCCATCTTCCTCTCTGTGTGTCTCTCTCCCTCCTTTTTTTCTCAAAAGCATAAAATCCAGATTATATCCTAAAATCTATTGAAGATACAGTAAAATAGAGCAAGTTTCTCTAAATTTCTTTTAAAATAAAGMTCCACTTATTATATTGTAATCTAAAATTTGTAATTATGCTTGCTTTTTCTGTTTTTGTTTTTGTTTTTGTTTTTTTGTTTTTTTTTTCAAACAGGAAAACTGAGTACAAAAGTGGACAGGCAGGATGGGAGGAAAGTGAGTTGAATAATGGGGGGAAGGGTGGCACTGCTGTATTTTTTCTGTGATATTTTTTCTGCCAGCAAGCCCATAGCAGAGATGCAGTGAAAAGGAAAATAGAGTACTTGAATGGGGTAAGTAACCTCAAGACAAAAAATGTCTAAAGGCTGTGCAAGCATAACTAGGCAGTAAAGAACCAGTGATATCTATACTAAAGAAGGCTGTTGACACCTTGATTCTTTGATCTGTGAACTGTGTGACAGGCTTGCAAACGGATAGTTTATTATCTGGGAGGTGAATAGCAAAGTCCTACAGCGTTTCACAGGGTTAATACGTATAAAACATCCATTTAGACGTGCACCAGGAACAGAAGCGTGGGAGGAGTTTGCTTCAGCATGCAAGGAAGTTGTACGTGCGCCTGTGCCTATATGTATGTCTACAGAATGTGCTTGTGCGGGGCACTGCGCGGTACCCAGCCGGTCACACCCGCGGCGACTGGGAAGATCCACGCCGAAGCTGACCACGGAATTKCCAAATCCTTTTAATTCACCTTCTGATGACACTGAAGGTGGCCTAAGCCCGAGTGGGACCTTATTCTCATTTTCACGGAGGATTGCTATCGTTACACTCCATTTAAATTCAGGAATAAGCATCTCATGACGCCATGCTCCACTGCATCGGAACTGTATGAGCAAGGCGGTTTTTGCGCAGARAGGGAGACACGGACAGAGGGAGAGACTTCCCAGGCTGAGAAGAGAAAGAGACATTATCTGGTTTTGATGTCTGTGGGTTCATTTTTTTAAAGAAATCTGCAGCTTGAAGGTATTGGAGTAATATTTCTGTAARCCTTGTCTCAACAGCAATAAATTTATCTGTATGAGCAGCAGAGCCCGATAATTCTGCTGTTGTTCTTACAGGGATCTGTTGTTTCATGGATCACATAGGAAATTCCAAAGAGAAACAATCATTGTGTTACCTTACGTTTTATGAGCTTAGTCATCCAAGCCAAAAAAATCATTTTTGAAAGGAGCTTGCATCTCACCTAAGCTTGTTTAAGTGGGCAGTCTTTCCTCAGGTGCAGACACTTGATTTTTTTCTTTCAGTCATTTTTGAAAGTGTKTGGCATGCAATCGACTATTGATGTGTGGTTACTTTTTCTGTTGTGTTTTGTTTTCCGGTTTTATTCAGAGGTCTCTTTTAGTTGCARACAAGTAAATGTGATAATGCAAGGCAGTAATTATTGATTTTGASATAGTAAAGTCCTTTGAAAGCAGATTGGTATGTGCTGAGTATAGACTGGCTACCTGGATTTTTTCATCATCTTTACTCCACATCCATGTAACTGCGGAGCAGTCAGAAGACAGGCATGGTAATATGCAGAAATAAAAGTGATAAGAATGTTGCTCAGATAAATGAAAATTAGCATTATAAAGCATTAGGGACTATTTTTTTTTTAATTATATTATTTCTGAAGCAGAAACACAAAGTGTTAATTGACTTGAACAATTACAACTGGATACAAATGCGTTTTGTAAAGAGAAATACATTTACAATGGAAGTCAGGGGAAAAAAAGACATTATACATTGAGTGTATGAGAATAAAGCTATGAAATACTCAAACTTACATTATAGAAACTTGTTCAGTGATTAAAAAGTGAAATGAGAAAAAAAATAGAACAATGACTTTGCTTGCCTGATATGGTAATTGAGTAATAAGATATATTCTTCTGCAAATCAATTTCCTCATTCCAGTTTAGAAGTACAATATAGCTCTGGGAAAGTAGCATCTTTACGGTCCTATGGATTGACATCACAAAGCAGTAGTCTTCTTTTGAAATCTATGGAACTGTGATAAATCTTCATGGCTCTGTATTCTAAAAGGAAAAAGGATTAAAGAAAGATTTTCAAGAATGGCATATTACCTCCTCTACACTATTTGGAGATGAAAGGATTGCATTATGGTGGACTAGCAGTTATCAGTTTTTCATGGGATTAATAATTAAATA
Organism: Malurus melanocephalus; assembly: GCF_030028575.1. NCBI lineage: Eukaryota > Metazoa > Chordata > Aves > Passeriformes > Maluridae > Malurus > Malurus melanocephalus. Next base: position 258,628 of record NW_026623650.1, on the reverse strand, counting down.
GCATTTATAGCAAYGGGAAAATATCGTTATAGTATAAAGATTTAAACAATGAAAAACTTTTTGGAATTCTATTGCTTAAAAGTGGAATTATAGGCTACGAGTATAGAATGTATAGAAAATCTTCCTTTAGGATAAGTGTTTTTTTAATTGGATCCTTTATTAACAGACAGAACCATAGAAAAATGACCATTCTAATAGAACTGTCCCTGTTTCTTGGTGAATAATGTCAAATGAGCTATAAAAGACTGTAACTGTCACTCACAGATGCATATTGAGATTTATCTGGCTGTGTTGCCATTCTGTAAGAAGGRGGTCTACGATTAGTACTATTTTCCTTTTAGCTCCAGGAGTCTTTATTTGTAACCTCACCTAGGAAATGTTGAAAAAGTGTTCTTTGGGAGCCGCAGAAGAAAGACCCAACCAGGAACAGTGGCTTTTTGATGCAAAATGTGCTTTGGGTTGCGAGGACTAGTGGAAGAAAATCTGTGTGGTTTCTTTGATAAAATGGCCAGAGACAGTCAGGGGTTCTCTCTWGTTCTTATATTTTTCAAGTTKTCTGGGAAATATTTTGCAGTGCAGRCTTTTGGTATCATTACAAGGTGACAAAAACGACATGACTTTTGTGGGTATGAATGTTGATCCTAATTGTGTCATTTGGCAATGAGTTACCCCACTGATTTTACTTCCAAGATGCAGTTCAGCAATATRTGCAATTTTCATATCTTCTTGGACCTCTAGGCTGAATGTAATTTTCTTTCTCCAGGTTTATTGGAAGCAAAAATTCACCATGAGGAAATAGATTCATCATCACTACAAATATTTTAAATCTAGCCTTTCTTCATATTCTATTCTTGTTTAATTTTTTAAAAGGCTGTGTTGAATATTTTCTCAGCAGTGAAAATTTTACAAAATGCTTTGATTAAACTACTGAGATGGGAGTTTTTTTGTTTTGTTTTTCTTTGGTTTTCTTTGTTGTTTCTTTTTCAGAATTTATAATAGCCTCATTATTCTTTTGTGGCACAAAGAGTGGATGCCTGGATCTATCACCTTCCCCTGTTTATTGGTGTATCTAAGGTTAAAATTTCAGGCAGAGACAATGAGTTGTTCACAGCAAAGTCAAATCTTTTTCCATASCAGAATACTCTGGCTCCATTGCCATGGGATATTTTATGCCTTCACCAGTAAGCTAAAGTTAATCCAAGTATGACAGGGCTCAATAAAGTCACATCAAAGTTGTATGACAAATTCGTTTTATAAAGTCATTGAAAGTTAATATGAATTTTAATGAGGTTTTCTTGCTCCCCTAGAAAAATAAACTAACAAATATGAAGCAGAATTTAATTACCACATGTAAATATGTATGGAGGTTTAATGATTGCAATGCATTGATTATGCTATGTTTAATTTAACAGTCTATTATTAATATCCTTCATAAAGAAACKTGAAAATAAAAGTAAATGGCATGAAAAACATAGTTGTCAAAGATTCAACTACAATAATTTTAAGGAATTTTAACTAGTTGCCTAAACTTCTATARCACATCCAGGCTCGCAAATAGAGGGTCATGTAACAAATCATTCTCTCACATAAGGCTGTGCTTCACTGTTTTTTTCCCTTCCTAAACTGGTGACATCAGCCTCAGAAAAAGAGATTTACAGGGAGTTCAAAGGATTCCAAACAAGCATGAACAAAATGTCTGAAGAGACTTCAAGGTTTCTGTCAGGCCATGGAAATTAACAGATATTCCTTGATCTAAAAGTAAAACCCAGGCCATCCTCATACACTTAGTATYAATGCTGTGGGGTTTTGTATGCTTGTGAACTATCCACACATAGGAGAAGACTCAGGTTTTTATCCAGATAGTCAATTTGTTCCAGTCCACATCTTTATTTCAGCTGAAGAAACCTATTATTAGCTCAAACAGCAACTTTCCCAGTTGAAAACACATGTAACATTTTRGTAATCTAGATTTATGTCAGGTAGGTCATGAACTTTTATTGTATTCCTGTGGTAAATAACATAAACAAGCAGAAAAGCTGTTGACCACTTGTAGTGAACTGGCTCCCTTATTTCAGTTTGAAGACAGTTTCAATGAAGCAAAAAGAAAAAKCTTGCATAGAGCTGTAGAAGCCACAACAAATTGATTTTTTCCACTGCTTTTGTTACCTCATGGAATTTCTGCAATGTGAGACCCAAACACAGCTCTAGCTGAGATTTTTCCTCCTATTTTAAGGAGAAATTATACACTTACAACATCTCACACATATCCAAATTCTAAACAATTAACCGGGTAAACACTTTGCTTAAGAGACAAAATAAATATTTTCCTGCTTCTGTTTGTTGTTCATTTGTTTACTGTAGGATTTTGCTATCTTCCAGCTCACTGAGTGGGCAGTTTATATAGAATTTTCTTGAACAGATTGCACTTCTCAAAGGATTATCTGCTTCATACCTGAAAGTATTACACAAAAGCTTATAATTAAGGGCACGATTTGTGAAGCTAGGCCAGCAAAACACTTTTAAATCCCTGGCATCTTCAAGCTGGTGTGTCATACTTCCTTTAGTTGTGTGGGCAATATCTCCAATCTAACTTTTCTCCTTGGACCTTCTGAGATTATTTAGAGCTATGTCAAGTGTCTAGATCTTGCTTTACTGTGAGCAGTATAGTCATATTCTTAGGACATATCTGTATTGCAATCAGTGACAAGAAGTGTGTCACCTCTGTACATAAGCACACTTGTGGCAGCTTTTCCATAGCTGGCTCAAATGCCATGAAAAACACTGCAGCATTTCACAAGTGACAGTATTTGCTCTCCTGAGCCACTTCATGTTTAAATGATCATCCCTACCTTTTTAATCTACTACATATATTTGATGTGGAATGGGTGAATTATGTGTATTTTGAACATATATGCCATAGTCACACTTGCACTATTATTATGGCTTTTACCTGAGTTAAAAAATGATGATAAACATGCACCTCCAACTGTCAGTTCATCCCATCCTGAAATATTGGAGCCAAAGGATGAAACACAATCTGCAAAGTTTTTTTTTTTTTCTCCAGTGACTGTAAGGTGATAGTGATTAGCATAGATGATTTGCTTAGACCAGCTGTCTTATTTCCAGTTGGATAAAGTTAGATAAGGTGAATTAGTTTACTTCTTTGCTGAGCTGAGTCTTGAAGGTGATAAGGCTGTGTAGAGAAACTCTGATTTCCACTAGACTGATTGCCTTTATCATCAGTGTCCTCAGCTGCTCACTGCCTCAGGCATGGGGACTTGGGTCTATGGATCCCATACAAAAAAATTTAAAAAAAAAAAATTAAAAAGGAAAGGTGTTTTCCATCTTGATCTGTTCTTTCCTGTGATCATACACTTACTTGTGCTTTTGACAAAGAAAAAGAATTGAGTAACCTTAGGAGGATGAGGGCTACTTCATCTGTTTACAACTGCACAGACATATGCTAGAGCAAAAAGTCTGTAAGGCCATGGTCTCAAAAATCTCCTCTTTGGTGTTTCCTTAAGTGATGCAGCAGTGAGTGTGATGTTTGTTGTGAATCCCAGTCAATGAGTCTGGCTCTTCTCCATTGAATAGTGAGGAAGATTTAGGGCCCCAAGTCAGGACTGCAAATTCCAAGTCCAAAAAAGACAAACAGCTTTCATTCACTGCAGTACAGAGCAACACAATTTAACACACATTTTCTGAACCTAAGCCCTGCAGCAATCACACTTTTCCTCCTGAGTTTTTGCTGATGTGGGATTGGATCCAGCCTTGGCACACTTCTGTTGCTATACTTCATGAACAAGGATACCAAGTTATCACTGCTCCTAGTCTTACATTGTTTTAATGAAGATCCACACTCTGATTTCCTCTTGGCCACAAAATCCTTTGGAAGAGCCATCTGGACCCCGAGGAAGTTCCTCTAAGCGCTCCCACATCTGCATCTGAACATTCCCCACCATCCTCCCAGATCTCAATGCCAGCTCTCTGGACTGCAGTTTCGTTTTGAAGGAGGGACAGTGAAGCACACAGGCAGAAATRCACCCTGAGTGCAGAAAGACATCCATGTTGTACAAAGAAATATATTTGTCTGGTCTTATATCAGCAATCCCAAGCATACATACACATTATCCTAAAACTGAACAAAAATCTGTTGCAACAGGGGATTCTTTTTTATTTTTTTTTATTTTTTTTATTTTTTTTTCATTTGCTTTCCCCCATCCCTCCTTTCTGGTATAGTGTTTCTGAAATAGTAGGGCATATATTTTCTTTCTCTGGAGAGAAGTTCCAAATAAATGAAAATTCTGGAACTTTGCTGGTGTGAGATTTCATTTCACGCATTCACATTTTAAACAAATCTGTGTATTTTTATTATTAAAAAAACATTACTTTGGCTTAGTGAGTCAAGTATGACAGCCACCTCCAACCCCAACAATTACTTTTCACTACTTAGAATAGCTATTTCAGAAAGTAACTTGTAATTAGATTAGTGAAGCAGTTTAACAGACTAAGCATATATTGAATAAGTGAACAGAAATGTTTAATTTGTAAGGATTTACAGAGAGACTCACATTTAATTTTTTCTTCCAATGTAATATTCCAAAGTCTTAATCTTTGTACTTGCATATGTCAAAATAACAGAAGTTTGTCTTTAAAATTAATAGAAAGATACAAAAATTCACATTCCTTCTCTGCATAGTCTCACATATGCTTGCAGGCATTTTATACRTGTGCATGTTAATGTGTTATGTGTACATGTGACAATGAAAGTAAATGTTTCTGATGGTGAATGTTTATAAGGAATGCGACTCATGTACGTGAATTGTTGATTATATGTATGGTAACATCCATTTATAGGAGCTGCAATGCATGAATCAAAGCACTTTAATCTACAAAGGTATTCCACACAACATGGATTCGTTGCCATAGCATTTATCATGCAAAGTCTAGCCCCAGTTCATTGCTGAATTAAATAATACATCTCCAAGCAGCTATAAACAGAGCTCAAATTCTGTAATATATTCTGTGGCAGAGAATCCATGTCAATATAGCTGCTGTTCTCACCCCACCAACCATGGATTTTTTTTTAATGGAAGCAGTTTTGTCTGGGATGAAGAGAGTAGTATCTCTTTTGCCTCTCATGTRTATGCATTTTTGAATTTTTGGCTCCTTTTCTCCTTTTAGCTTAATTTATAGCTTAATTGAAATGGCTTTTTTCTACTGCTTTCTCATATTCATAGCAGCTAAATAATGAGCATCATTTTCCTCATTCTCACACACACTGTGGGTTCTCTTTGAGCCAAAATCTGCACTATATTTTTATGGCACCATCAAAATGTTAAAGGACTGTCAGCTCTGCTCTGACACTTCCGGGATCAAGAAGACTTGACAAGTGGGATCCCAGCCTTGATTTTGGGAAGTCTCATTTCAAGATGTCATTCTGCTTCAGATTTCTTATATGGACTTTGGCACAGCCATASAGTATCCAAGCTCTGTGTGTGGTATTCATTTTCTGTAATGATGGACAGAAATGAAAAGCAACACCACTGGTGGGAACAGAGTTAAAATCTGTCCTTCCCTAGAATTCATGCCTAAAAAAGCGTAGAAGAAAACTAAGTACAATACAGAAAGAGTTAGGAYGCACTAACATAATATATAGCACATTCTGATTACAGCAGATGAAACTGCAACAGACATCAATTTAGAACATTAATTCTAACAGACAGAGTGGCTGAGCAAKACTTGGAACTTTGCACTAAACTAGGTTGTGTTCGCAGATGAAGCCTTGTGTAASTCAATTTATTCCTGAGAAAAGTAAGAAATTTTCCTTTCTTCTGTAGCATGAATGCYGTAAAGTGAACAGGTAAGATAGTCACAGATTTAGGTTTATACTTTAATATCTCAGTATGTCCTACTATAAGTTATAGGGTATCATGAGGAAAGTTGTGCTTCATCCCTTGTCAGTACCAGTAAATTGATATAAAAGAAGAGGTCAAATTCCCACATGATACAGAATACATCACTTAGGAGTATTGAGTGATATCAGTCAACTCTGCCTGCTCTGCCTCATAACATTTGAAGGGGACATATGGACCAGAAGAACAACTTGGAGTCTGCTTTCTAGGCTGTGGAAGTRCATAGTAAATCAATAGAGGTGCTGGAAGTCAGGAAAAGAGTAGGAATAATGGAGCAGCAATACTATTCACATCTTATTTAATTTACATTAATTTTATTTTTTWAAATTTTTTAATCTTTCTATTAATTTTAAAGATTAACTTTTGTTATTTTGACATATGCATAATTTCATCAAAATTGCCTCAAATTTTGTATAAATTATCATCCAAAATGTGAAACTGTAAATGTGTCTGTATAATTTGCTAAGAATTTTGTGTCTTTGAAAAGACACAATCATTTGTCAAAACTTAATTCTGTATTGTTTTTATTTATCCTAGTTATTATCTATAAATCACAGAATACTGATTTATATGAAAGCCAGCTAACAGTGATATAGCYCAATAGTCTTAAATTAAAAAATGGAGCAGAGCATGAAAGAAAGATAGTTAATTGCATCAGATTATGTCACCGGGCCAAGCAGAGCAGTGCAGGTTCAGACATCCCTGAAGGKAAGACACAAAAATGCTAGGAAAATGAGAAAAATATGACAGAAATAAGATCTAAAATGATGCTGGTGACACAGCTTTTTAATAAAGTTCTCTATCTCACAATGCAGACTAATTTGTATTCCTTCCTGGAGGTTCCTTATAAACTTGTGTCATTCCTTCTTCCAGCATCATCTTGTCATTTAAAGAGGTTTCCAGTAGTCCAAAGAGAACACCTTAAAACAGTCATGCAAATGGGATGACAGAAGATCTGAAATATTTGTCTCCAGTCATTTGCATTTAAACTGCACAGGGTCTAAATCTGTGAGAATTTGTTTGGTAACATTCGTGTGGGATAAATATAGACAACAGAWATAAAGTTATTCTTCAAATAAACCCACTTGTTGAATTGTTTAAAAACAAGTCGGTGAAAAAAAGTTGTGGTATGTGTTTAAAATAAGATATTTTTGTAAAAGTCAGTTTATGAAGGCTTTGGAAAGAATGAGAGAAAAACATTTCTGAGCTAAGTCTAAACTCAGAAAAAATTCTTGGCTATTACTACAGCCTCTCCTTTCAAATCACAAGGAATTAGAAATAAAGTCCTGTTCTTAAATACAAAGCCAGAATTGAGAGCATCTGAGAATTGGTTAATTAGCTTGCTAGGAAAGAATGTGAACTGTACTGATATGAATGTTAGTTTTGCTTTGTCTTTTACATTTTTGGTGAATTTTGTAACATGGTAAAATAGAAAACAGAAAGAAAATTATTTTCTCCAATCAATCTTCATTGTAGCTAGCTATATGAAACAAGTACAAAGATAATCTTTGTTTTGCAAATGTACTACAAATGTATTGTTGATGATGAGTAGCCTCTGAATTTTCCTTCCAAAGACTCATAGGTTTGGAATAAAATGGTTTGTTTGTACTACCATAGACAAACCCCAAGCTAATTTTGCCACCYCATAAATATGTAGCATTGGTAAGATTACTCAAGTTTTTTTAATTTATGAGATTAAAAAAACACCCAGATTTGTACAAACTCAATGTTCTGCAAACTGACTTCCTCTTATATAACCAGCTTTAAACTCACACCAGACAGTTTTGGTTTTGTCTTTTATACCCACCTGTATTCTTAGATTTATGTCTTTAAATAGTGAGTACCCATCCATGTAAACAAGTGTATTCTGGTCTAGAGTCTTTGCTACATTGAGTTAAATTAAGTAATAATTGTTTAGCTTAAAGATTCAAATGTATTAATAATCCACATACTCTAAGCTATGAGTTGCTTCGTTGCACTTTACAGTGAAATATTTTTGAAGTATCCTTATCATATATGCATTGAGATTGGGGATGCAGATTATACTTGTATGATTTGCCTCCCAGCCTGAGATCAAAATCATCAATTCTTCTATTGGAATGTATCAAGGAGGAAATAAGCAATTAAAGTTTTAGCCACATGAGGGGCCAATGGTGCAAAGCTCTGTAAATAAATGACAGTCATGCAAAGCAATCAGCATGGCCCTATGGTCATGTTGTGTCCACAGGTGATATAGGTAAATAAGTGAGAAAGTRTTTACAGCGGGAATTAATAATTTATGCTTCATATATCAACCCTGAGATTAGATTCCATCAAAAGGAATGAATAGGATATCACATCAGATGYCCACCAAAGTGAGTCAAAGGGGAACATCCTCAGATGGGTGTAGGATCTAGTTTGAGGCAAAGAACTGAAGAACTTTCAATCAGAGCAGTTTTACTTCTTTAACATAAGCACATATATCAAAATTTAAATCAATAAATATTTCAACACCTTGTTGTTTTAATATCTGTTAAAAWCTTGAGACACTCTTTCTCATTAAGATCCTGAGCTATGTGTCCCTTGAAAATGAAGGGAGGCCTTGAGTTGCAATAGTATCATATCTCCATTAATGATGGAAAAGTATAGTTATTTCTCTTGGAAGGCAAGGATTAAGAATGAGGGAGGTAAAAAAAATGTGTTGGCATGAGTAGAAGTAGGGAAAAATGGATTTTGAATTTTGATCATATATCAGCAAAAGGGGTTTTTAAGATATTTCTGCATAACATATGCAATCCCTTTGCATTTACTGTGTATTTCTAAGAAGTCAAAATTATACAATTAAAGGATAATATTTGCAATTTTTTACTACCCAGCACCTATTTTTTGCAATAGATTTGTGTATTCAGACAGTAGTAATGCATAGATTCTTTTTTATTAAAAAAAAAGGAAAAAAAAAAAAACAAAAAAACAAAAAACCAGAATTGTTGAGCTAGACCATGGAGGATATTGTCTTCTTTTTCTCTTTTTCTTTTCCCATAGGAAATATAAAAATCTATACTCACATTCAAAATACATAAGACAACAGATATTTAGCACAACCACTCTAAAGACCATCTTCCTGACATAAATATTTCATATGCAGATCATCTTCTATTTCTACRGACTATACATAATGACTGAAATCAATTGCAGTGATTTAAACCAACACCTGCGTTTCTCCCATCCCATAATATGTGAAGAAATATATTCTGATGTTTTGATTTACTAATCCATAGTACCTGATTTGAATTATTCCAAAAAAGCTGCTAAAATGTAAAAGTTTAATGTAAAATGYTATAGAACTTTTCACCATACACAGAAAACTGTTTTATTGACTTTATTAAACTATGACTTAAGTCAAGAGTTTTATTCTTAAAATATATTTTATACCCAAAAAACCCCCTAAAATATCCTAAATAAATCTTCAGTGACTGATCWCCCATTGACCTTCTATTCTTGGCCAAAAACTATTTCAAAAAGATTCATTCAGAATTTCACCTCTAAGTTGGAAGCCCTGTGGTCCTTCCAAATGTAGGTGGCCCCAGTCACTATTAAGGTCCCTTTACTGTCAGTTATTTTGAGACAGCACCAATAGAAYCTCTTACTTCTGTATGTTCTAGTTTGCTGTTTGGATTTTAGTCCAYTGTGTTCTTTCTCTCCTTCTCTCTGGCTCATTTACTTTCCTCTTTTTTTCTCTTTCTGTCTTTCTGTCTGCCTGCCAGATAACCTATTCCCTCCATATCTCACTCTCTCTTGATTTAGCCTGTTTAAGCTTAGCAGATTATTCCATTTWTTTAATTCCTGTCACTGATTTCTCCTGAGATAATAGATTCTCTTTTCATCTATAGAGGTATAAAATTAGTGAAAACTAATCAATTAGTTGCCTAATCTGCTGAAATCTGTTCTGCCATGTTAAATGGGGAAGTAACACTCTCCCAGTCTACAAGAGACACAGATTTTTGAAGGCTTTTCAACAAACAGCTTTTTCTCAGAACCTGTCTGTTGGAGASAGCTTCACCTCCTCAATCATAGAATCATAGGATGACTTGGGCAGGGTTGGATTATTTTTTTTTTTTTTGACCACCTTGCTCAAAGCCTCATCCAATATGGCCTTGGACATTTCCAGGGATGGGAGATCCACAGCTTCTCTGGTCAACCTGTTCCAGGCCTCACCGCCCTCACAGGAAGAATTTCTTTCTATTATCTAATCTAAACCTACTCTTTCAGTTTAAAGCTGTACCCCCCTTGTCCTTTCTCTACATGGCCTGTTAAAATATCCCTCTCCAATTTTCTTGTAAGCCCTCTTTAGGYACAGGGAAGCTTCAAGAAAGATAATATGCCTGTAGAGATTTTATCAGACCAGACAAATACCTGTAGGAACTTCTTCCTGAYTGAATTATTTATTTTGTGCTCTGGTTTCCAAAAAAAATCTCACCAGTCATTTTCAATTCTGTCCTAAGTCTAAGATAATGGGATGCAAGCAATGTGTTACATCAAAGTTTGTATATGGTCTACGTGTTCAGGTGGAAGAAATTGTTCATCAAAGTAAGGAATCAAAGAAATTTACTAAGACATCTATTGTCAAACTAAAGTTTGTAAAAATACTGRCTTTGTAAATCTGTATTTAGTTTGATACCAGTTCTCAACTGAGCTCATCTACAATGTTTAATATCCTGGTGTTGCACAACTTTCCATTTATTGCTATGACAATGATGGAGCCATTATCCAGGAGACAATTAGTATTTGCAGCAACTAATCCATCATTTCTACTGCAACATCATTGCAACTACTGGCACCAGTTAAATTACCTGTGGAACCAATATTTGAATCACAGTCAGGGTGACAGATAAGGATMTGTTCATTTAAAAGAAATGGGAGAGAGAAATACAAAAACATACTCAATCGCTCTGGAGTACATGTGCTTTCAGTCATACAAGGGATATAAAGGCAACATTTCCACAGAAATCCATTATCCATCTACACATCCAACTGTGGAAGAAGCCATAAGCCATTCTTATCCTTATTGCAACACTTTGACTTCTGTTGTACATTTTCCTATGAGACGGGTTAATTGGTTTGTTTTCCTTCAATGTATTCAATAGAAATTGAATTCAATTCAATAGAAATACATTTTTTGAGGCTCTCTGAAGAAGTACAACCAACTTGCTGTTTCTACCTGACAACAATGCATTGAGAATCTGAGGAGAAACTTGTTACAGTTCTCTACAGGTMTTTGGTTAGTTCAGGACTGCAGCTGTCTTGAGCACCAAAATGTTGAAAGAGATACAGCCAAAAAGAAACTAAGTCTAATGATCACATATTTGCCCTAGAAACTGGATCTTCTTCAAACCTATGGAACATCAGATTTACAGAAAATTTTTTCTCATTACTTGGTCTAAATATTTAATTGAATGCAAATCTGACTCTGATTTTTTTCTTTCCAAGCTGTGAGTACAGCTGTAGATTGGTAGAGTGGTGTTCAGGCTTGATTTTTGATACAAAGCCATTAACTTCAATGGTCTTTGGATCATATCCTCAGAGATCTTGTTTTCACTATCCTCATGCCAGTAATCTGTACTGCATAATGAAGTGCAGTCTCAAAACTGAGCCCTCTGTTCCTTTCAAAATTAACATGTTTCAATGCATGGCTAAATTTTGTCTCTTTCTCTGTATCCCATTTTATTTGTAGCACCCTATCTTATCTGTGGCTCTTTACCTAGTCAGTAATCTCTGATGTGATACGTTTTCAAATTCTTCTTGAAAGCCCAAATGTTCTATATCTGAAAAGTTTTACTTATCTGTCTTGTCAGTGTTATTTTCAAAGACTTCTAACAGATTATTTAAGCATGACCTTCCTTGACTGAAGCAATTCTGGACACCTTTAATGAACTACACAGCTGGTATTCTCCTACTAACCTCCATCAAGACCTTTTCCACAAAGCTCCTGTTAAACTATGTGGCCTCCACTTTCTGTTAAACCACTGTCTTCTAATAATGTACTTATATTTGTCACTTCTCAGTCCCCAGAAATCTCTTTCCTGTCTTGTGAACTTTTAATATAGAGTATTTAAAGGGTCACCAGTATCTTACTTTATGCTTTCACGAAATACATTTTTATGTGATAGACATCCAAATGTAGAGACTATGCTGGTGAGTACAGACCCAGAAACAGAATAAACATTTACAAGTTATCTGAAAGAGTAAGGATGGTTTGGGAGCAAGGTGATCATAAGATATGTCTGTCATAGATGAGCAACAGATTTAGGGATCATCCACAGCATGGCAAATATTTCTAACCAACCATAAACTTCCTGTCTACATTTTTTTTTTAATCATTGTCTCTATCTGCTTTTCCTGCCCCGTGAATAATCAAACCTTGCTAAAATAGCTTCTTGCATTTTTTTTTTTTTTTTTTTTTTTTTTTTTT
>NW_026623650.1:121161-246125 GCF_030028575.1 Malurus melanocephalus | reverse complement strand
TTTTTTTCCAATAAAATGAATTATGGACTGGATAAAAATTGGTATGATATATTTTTACCTCTCCCATTGAGTAGCCCAATATTTCACTTTTCTAATATACTGGCAGTTATTCTCAAGCCTTGTTCTAGTGAAAGTTTGAACATAGCCCCAGTAGGAGAAAGTGAAAATAATCATAAGAAAAGAAACATTTTTCCAGGTCAGTATAGGTTTCACCATTGGACTGTTCTAGAAGCAATTTTTCTTTCTGCTTTTTTTTTTTAAAAGACAAATACCATTCTGGAGCTTACAACTCTAGCTTCCTAAAATGTTATCAAAAAAATAGCATAAACCTTTCTTCCTGTATTTTCTCCAGACTACTAAGAAAATGTCTGAGAAACAGAAAAGATGGTTGAAGAACTCAAGAAAATTCAGAAAATAAATAAATCCCTTCATTATAGAATCATAATGTCAAAAATCAGCAGTTTTACGGAGGTTTCTGCCTTTAAATAATTGGGTAAAAATGTRATATCATTAAAAGATGATAAAATTTTACAAAGCTTATGAGGAAACTAAATGGGGCATATTTAACTCTGCCTAGTGAAATCTGTGACCAAGCAGTGTCTGAGTAGATTCCAAGACTCCAGTATCTCTAAACCTGAAATTGCTGCAGTGAGGTGAGAAAGCAATAAGGGTATCAGATCTGATGGCCTGTTTCACTGGATGCATTTCAAATACGAGAAGCATTGGTAAAACCAATCTAGCAGCTATTAAAAACAAAGGCAAGAGCTAAGAAATATTTGGGAAAGGCATGGATACATGTAATATGAAACGAGGAGGTGGGGTTGTGAAGCAGAACAAGATGCAAACAAAAATTATAACTATAAAATAGTACTATAGAATTTCTAGAGGAGAGAACTACTTTTATAATAGGATTCCCCAAACCTAGACTCAAAAAGGCAACAGAATCCCTATGACTCAACTGTGAGGAAATGCATGAGACCAAAGAGTGACGGCACGTTAAAAAGACAAATTCTGAACAGATTATTCATTAAAAGAAGAGAAGGCCTTGTTTGGAAAAACAGAGAAATCATTATCCTTGTGAAACAAGAAAAGAACTCAAGAGACCTGAAAGTCTGCTTGAACATAGCCTAGTGGTGCAGTTCTGCTATGCCCTCTCAAAATGGGACATTCCACAGGTCTTGACCTTTAAAATTTTGTTCACACTCTGTCCATGAACATTGCAGAACTACTGAAACATAAATGTGGGAGGCAAAATGCATGAGAACTGCCTTATTATGGTCATGAAAAAGAGTTATAACATAGTGCAATTGCAGTGAAACAAATATTTGGTGTTTTTAAAAACAAACAGCATAGTGTCCAAAACAGGCAAAGCCATTCAAACTCCTGTGGTTATCTCCTCAGATCAATATTTTTCATGCAGTGGAAGCAAGGTCCCTGAAGGAATCACAATGTAATAACTGTTAGCAATGGTTGACTATTTAACAGAAACAGGCATCTGGAAATAATCAGCTGTAGAAGAGAGAGCAGAGTCCAGCTAGTGACAAGTAGTCTTAAATGTAAGTGGTTGCCTGGTGTTATCAGAGAGGAAAGAAAATTTGACTACCTGTCCCTTTAGTGAGATATCTTGCAAAGACAACGTGAAGTAGATACTTCACTGTTTCAGTGAACAAATTTTGACAGTCAGGATATCTCAGTTCAGCACCTTGCTTTTCTTGTATTAGCTTAAAGGTATAGTAGTCATTTGATTAATTACAGGCATGTCTGTTTCTGCTGCTGTCGGCTGTATTTTGTATGCTCTGACATCAAACTTTAATGTATAAATAAGTAGACTGTGAACATCGTTTGCACCATCTGTAATGTCACTGTGTATCTCCTCTCTTTCCTTAGAGTGCAATAATTCAGTGTTTGCCTTTCAGAGATTCAGGTAAAAGCTACAGATAATGTAGGGTTTTAGGCAGATTTTACTGCTCTTTTCTCTGCTCTGTACACCTTTCAGCCTCTACTATTGAAGCAGAGAGCTGCTTCTACATGGAAAATTGGGAAGTTGATACAATGATGATGTTATTCTAATATTTATAGAAATCTCCAAGAATATTCTGTGGAGAAAAGGAGGAAAAATCCATTTCCATGATGTTTCTCCATAATTTCAAGATTGCTATAGCTTGTTTCATAGCCAACTGAGAACTCAAGCTTCTCTATGTCACATTTAGCTGTTCTCAACCCTTTCATTTATGAGTGTGTCCAGCCTTTAAACTATTTTCCATTAGATGAGTAGTATGAATCATATAGCACATTAAATAACTAATGGTCTATCCTGCAAAGAAAATACACCTACAAAATTATCTGTGCAAATGTAATGCCATCATCATCATCATCATCATCATCATCATCATCATCATCATCATCATCATCATCACCTAGATATTCAACTCAACTCAGTCTTACATGATTTCCTTAAGTCCTTCTAAATCTTTCTGGTCAATTTTCATGGCAATAAAATCTTTTTTGAATGCCAGTACTTTTAGCAGTTACACCATTTATTCCATAATAAATTGTTTCTTGGAAAATGCTATTTACAAGCTGAGTTTCTACACTCTGGGCTGACTGCCACCTGATTTTGGCTTGCTTCATAGGACTCTGCATGTAAATATGGCTATAAATTGGTATAAATCTCCTGTAAGAGTCTCCTACAGCTCTCCACCCAGAAATACAATCTATTTGCCCTCTTAAGCTTCTGAGAAACAGCACACCACTCAAATACTCATAGAATGTGTCCTTCATTCAACAGGGATAATTAKTTTCAGTTACTTAAACTGAGCAACTATTTCCCTTCAAAGAGGATATTATATTTGTCTAATTGCATTTAAGTGCTAAACACTGTACAGGATAATGTTTCCTGAGTATGGCATTTTTTTGGGTCTTTGCTATTACAAATCTAGCTGCCTGTTAGAAGGGTCAATAGAAAGCTGCAGACAGTTTGAGTAACGGATGAAAATTCACAGATCACTGAGCCCAGGCATATTTTTTTCCCAAATGACTGTCAGTGAATCTTTCCCACACAATTCAAATCCTTATCACATGCACTAAATAAGCATGAAAGGTAAATTGTTGACTTTCTGTTATGTTATGAAACAATCAAGATTGAGCTGACCTAAATGAGTAAGACATTAGTCTGCAGATTTCTGCAAAAAACCTCCTGAAACATCAACCTCACCAGTCTTTTTTTTTTTTTTCCTTGTATTTTCTTGTCTTAATTAAAGAGCCCTTTCCACTAGCTTGATCCAGCAAAACACCCACAGTGCAGATGCTRTAGTTTCATTCCAGTCAGAATACAGACATGCTTCACAACTTTGCCTTTAATTTTTGGCTAAACAAACAGGCAAACAAACAGTAGATGAAACTAATGGAGAGCTTAATTATATCTATCCATCAAGCCCTAAATTTGCTTCCTTTCCAAATGGCAGGCACTGTCTTTAAATCCAAAAGGACTGATGGCAAGATACCAAGTTTAAAATTCTCCCACTGTCATAGACTGTTTTACTAATTATCCAGATTCCAAGGCAATCATACAACCGTAATCATTCACCTCACGCCTGGAAACATAAGTCTTGTTCTTTTGATGAATATTTATAAGACAGTGTAAAGCAGTCTACTTTCTTTTCCCTTCAGGCAAGACAATTTGGAGTTCATCAATATGTATTACCAAGGACTTTTATAAAAGGCACTTCAAAGGAAATTCATCAGGCATTCCTTTTGTCTTGATTTCTGTTAGACTGATACTTCCTTTTGACAAGTATCAATAAATTATCCTCTGATGGCTAGAAACTTGATGTCTTATTCAGAAACTTCCTCACACAGCAAAGTCTGGTCCTTAAGTTTCCAATGAAATTTTTAGCATCTAGCTTTTAAATTAAGGATAAAGGAGGACAGAAGAAGCAAATGAATCACAAAATAATCAATGTATTTATGCAAGGGTTCTATGATATATTTTGCTTACACAGATGACAGAAATTTGTCAGTTAAGGATTTCCATTACTTACATTCCTTGTTACTTTTTCCATTTGACTTTTGACCATATTTGGAATTCCTTAAGAGAAAAATTGAGGCTCTTACTCCCCAGTGCTCAAACTGAACAATAAGCAAATTAAAACCAGATTAATGCAGATATGTAGTGTTGAATGACAGAATGTCTCTGTCCCAGTTGGTTATTACTTTTCCTCCCTTGGATGCTGACACAAGGGCTCATATTTCTGGGAAAGGAGAGTGGGATCTTAAAGTGCAATAGAAAAAAAAAAGAAAGCTTTTCTGATCATTATGCAATAAAAATATAATAATGTTGCATATGTTTCTACTCCCCAATTTATTTATTTTTCTAAATATGCATGCATGAGAAAAACTAACATGGAACATACAAAATATGCATAAATGATTAAGTGATTATAAGGTAAGTACCAGTGTGTGAGAAAATGGGAAATAATTGGGACAAAAATCACAATTTATTTTATTTTTAAAAGTAAGAAATGTGATTATTGTAAGAATAGTTCATGAATGTGTGTGTGTGAATTGCAATTTTAGCTTTAAGAGGAAGGCAGGCCTTTTCAGAAGTAAAAGTGAGCTCTCCAGTCACGTTGTGTCCATCATGAGCCCACATACCATGGTCAGGTAGGTCTCAGTTCCTTGGCAGCAGAAACAAAATCCTGAAGGCTTGGACATCAGGGGCTTCAGTAAAGTGCATATCCCATGCACTGGGCTATATTTTTATAATTGACAAAACTTAACCATAATTTCTTGTGAGAACACAACCTATTATTTCATTTTTGTATGAATTAGAGGAAGAGAGGAATGATGGTATTTGCTCTTCTAAAATGCATATTTTGTAATGAGCATTTCAAAAATATTGTTTTTTTTAAAAAAAATTATGAAGGAGCATGTTGAAAATTAATTAAAGTCATCTATGTCTTTTAACTAGAAAAAAAAATAATTTGAATACTGTAAAAAAAAATATTTACTATTTAAATTTAACTTATCAAATAAAGATGCAAACTACACAGAAGACTTTTGAACTCTTCCCAAAAACTGTGCTGAAAACCCAGCCAATTTTCCCTTTGACAGTAAAGAGTAAAAACACAGAAGAGGTGCACACAGCAAAAGGAACTGCACAGAGTAGTTTATGTGGAGATGCCCTGAAAATTAACTGTCAGATTTTTCATTGCTGAATTTGAATTGTCTTTAAAACTACCTTTTTATCTTTTCTGGGGATGGAGAAACCTTGTAGATCTACAACAGGTAATGTGAACAGTAAATAATTGAATATGAAAAGAAAAAAAAAATCAGAATATATTTCTTGTTGTGAGTAATGCTATATGAGGTAGAAGTAACTTCGGTGTATTTAAAATGTAAAGAAATGTGATAGAATGTGAACTCTAAAGACTGATACCTATCAATTGCTTAGCACTTACCAAAATAAAGATTAACATGCCATGGCACAGAACAAGTTTTACTATCCCAAATTGGCAAGCTGCTGTGCCTTGATCTCAGCTAAATTGGATTGTTTACCAAGGGAAATAGGGGAAAATTAATTTTCTCAATCTTTGCCTGAAAGAAAAGCCCCCTTATTTTCCTCATAAATGCATTCTTTGTGCCACATGAAGTGCTTAATGTTCAGATTTGAAAAGCTGGTTATTGTGGACGCCTAATTAGAATAACTCACTGTCTATGTTATTGTGCTTAATGTGTTGCTCTGAATAAATATTTAATATGCTRCCTCAGGTGTTCCTGTCTTAGAATTTTGATATCTCTTTCCTAATTACAGCAGACCAGTTGTAATACTGAAGATTATGTCATGGCCAGTGAAATTTCTAAGGAGAAGTTGAACATGCATTTTAAAATATTCATTCAAGGTTAAACTGTCAAGACTTGTGAAAGTTCAGGATGAAAATAGGTAACTATTACCTCATGCTACTTCTGTTAAATAAGTGCCTGTTAATAGATGGATGAAACTTCCCTAGGGTTCAGTTTATGACAGGCAACMTTTCTTTCAAGCCTCGATTTATGAAAAAACCCAAAACTAAACAATGCAAGTGATGGGAATGACATATGCATGTCAGCCTCCTGAGATATTTATCTCCCTGAAATTATGATGCTCCTGACATCARGTTTTCAATGCCATGCAAAGTTTTAAGGTCAACAACAAGAAACAGCATTCTTGAGTGACCCTTGAACGAAAACGCATCTGAAGAGCTGGAGCTCTCATTCTTGAGTAATTCTCTGTCTTGGCCACACTTTCTTTGACATTTTGATTCTTACAATCAATTTGGCATAATCCTCTTCAGACATCAACACAGATTTCTGTTTCCTCCTGGTTCTTTGACATATAGGACATGCCTCAGTGCCTGACTTTAGGAGCTGTGCCACTCCAGCCTGAAGAAAATTTTAAACCTGTCTGGGCTGTGTCAGATGCTTCTATCTAACCAAATATTTGGGGTGCTATCAATYAAATATTTTGCATTGCAAATTCTGTGTCACAAACCCACCTCTGAATGTGATGGAGGTGGTGGTCTCTTGCTATTTTTATTTGATGTGTTTATATGCTTGCTGTGTAGGTGGATTGCAGCTTTTAGGCTTTGGTTCTGCCTTCTGCATCTACCAAAAACTGATATGAGCACTGGCAGGTGAACACAAAAACCATGGATGCAGTGATGCTCAAAAGAGCTCTCTTTACATCCTTTCATGAGTTTGAGTTTAGTSTTTCATAAAGATACCTGCAACAAAAAAGAAAAAAGAGAAGGAAGTAACATATGTAAATAACTAAATCAACCCAAATTTAAAGATGAAAACTCTTCTTATTTATTATATTTGTAGAAGTCAGAGTAGTTTTCTCCAGCTGAATAATTTTTACAAATGGTTTTGTGGATGTAAATGAAGTATCCATGTGGAAAAGCAACTGGCCTGCTCAATAGAAATAAGTTATGTGAGACTTATTCTCAAAGAAAAKAATAGAAAGCCATTCTATGGAGTATTAGAAGCTTTTATTCCTCTAGGATCTGCATATCTCAAGAAAAGAGCTCCAAAACTATATTCTACTGTGCACTTAAATTAATTTTTTATATTACAGTTATAGGTAATGTCAGAAATTCCTAATAGCTCATAAAGCAATGATCATCATGTGCTTGCTCCTTCCTAGGCAGTAGTTTTCTCTTACAGTTGAGTTTTAGGTGCTTGCATTGCTTTTCAYTTTTTAAATTCCTCCCTCCCTCCCATTTCACAAAGATATATGTCTAGGACATAATATCAAAAAATAAGAGTCAAAGAAACATGCCTTGCATGTGCAACCAATGATGAGATCTGTGATGACCTAATGGTTATTTGGGGACCTTATTCTGCTATGTAGAGGCAGAAAAGTTTTGTTTGTCAGAGAGCTACCTGGCTTTGCCTTAGCTGATGCATCAATAAAGCAGATTTGTGTATCATGACCTTTGCTTTTGTGCTCTAGTTGAAGCTGTAGATATTTTAAACCGTGAACTGCAATATGGGTTAGGGAGCTGAAGAGAGCAAAGATRTATCTGTCATTTGTCACACTCCTGGAAAGACAAGCTGTAGCATTCTTTACTGGTGGCTACCAAGCTCCGAGGTAGCCAAGGGAAGAAGAAATGACCAGCTCATCTTTGGTGTTTGTTGGGACAGAATTTTACAAGGAAGCAGAGAAATTAGGTGTTACCAGCTACTGCTGCTGCAGCTACTGCTGCAGATCTGGTGCTGGAACTTAACTCTTCTAAGGAGATATAAACCTATGGTCTGATATAGGATAATATAAACTGTTATACACGATGCTTATCAGTTCTGAAAACTGCAGAAAAATGCAAGAAATCCTTKCTCCCTTCATGGCCATTGTTTAGTAATACTTTGTATTTAGGCAAAAATAGATATTATTTTTTAATTTCTTGTTGTATCTGAACACAAAACACCTTCATAAATTTTTTTTCCGAGTGTCTGGAAAGAAAAAAAAAAAAGATAAACAGAAAACATTCTAGCTCTTTAAATACAGACCTGTGATCAGTGTGGACTTATAAAGTCAAAGCAATAGCTCTACTGACCTACTGACTTTTGGGTTTTGGCTCTGGCATTTTAAGTCTGTGAGAAATACAGACAGATGGAAGAGAGCTATCTCCCCCATGCTCCAGAAAAAAAAAAAAAAAAAAGTTTTTGTAACAGCTTTCTCCTGAAGTCATTTAGGTATGTACATTTTCAGAATTTCCTTCATTGAGAATTTTTGTACTCTTAATCAGTGGTCATGGCTTGTAGTATGTCACCTGTCTCTGACCTGTTGATCAAAGAAATCAGGAAATCTGTTTTATTTTTGCATTTAAGACCTCTGGCTTTTTTGCATACTCTGACTACATCTACTCTTTAAAAGACTCTAAATGTGTGTTTCCCAGCAGGCTAGCCATAGCCCAAATTTCTTAGGGAACTTCAGAAGRCCCTTGRATTRTACMGAACCTCTTCTTTCTGTTTTATCTKGCCTTCTASATATACATRARTTTTTTTKCTCATCTTGGATATTTTGAGGCCTRCCAGGTTTTTCCTCCACAGAGCTGAACTAGAGTAAAATTTATCTTGTCATAGAAAAATATTTATCTATTTCACAATGATTCTATCCTTTGAACCTATAATAATTAATGTCACAATATAAAACAAATGGATTCACTTGTATGYTTGAAACTGGAAACTTATGTTTGAAAAAGGAAACCAAAGTTACTGTTACTCTAAATTTTATGGGTTTTTTATTCTTGGGGAGTGGGTGGTTAATATAATCCTTTATTTTATATATTTTTCCCTTTTCTTTATCATAGATATATCAGGTAGACACAAGGACTGCTGAGCTACCTTGAAAATACAGCAAAGCTTTCTGAAAAGGAAAATTGCCATGTGATATAACTGGCATATTAATTATACGCTAGTCCAATGATTGATTACACTGTGGAGTGGGAATTGCTCTCAACACTCTCCTCTTTGASAATAAACCACAAACTTATCATTAGAGCACCTGCATCCTCACACAGGCATTCAGTGATACCATCACTGTTTTTAATCTTCCTGTAATTTTGGGAACGTGCTGTAAGCTCTCCAAGGTGCAAGAAGGACATGTTGTACCCATTAACCTTTCCACACGGAGAGTGTTCATTGCATCCAGCAGTCTGACAGGGGCCCAGTCAGCTCCTGGATAGGACTAACAACAAAATGCATGTGTTTTGTGCAGCATATGCTATCAGCTAACAGCTTCAAAGTCATCTTCCACAAAGCGAACAAATTAAAGCTCATGTAGTAAATAAATTATCATGAAAATGTCCAGTTGTGTTTGCTAAAGAAATACAGGAAGCTGGGAGAGTAAACCATGAGGATTTTAAATGCTGTTTCAGTGACAAACTGTATGAGCTAGACAGATATAAGAAAATATCTTGTAGYGGTGAATTTTTCATTAGGAGTCAATAGACTTCAGTAAAGCTGTCAAATGTTAACTAGCTTACCTTCTGCTCTTTTCAAAAAGGTTAATGGATACAGCACATTTGCTGGTTTGACACTGAAAACAAAGCATGACAAATGGTGTGCTCTTGTATTTGTTTTGCACCCTTTCTAAAATTTTTAATTATTATTTTGTTTTGGGCCTACTGTGTGTATAAGTRTCTAGAGTGTGAATGGCTAGTAGGATTGCTTGAAAAGCTTTGCCTTGCAGCCATCACGAATGCCAAGRAGATAGATCTTCCCAAGATTAGCTGTGAGTGTAGTTCTGAAGGCTTTTCTCCACCATACCTTTGGTCCTTCTGGGCTTTTGCAGGTCCTGTTTCTCCTCTTCTGCCTTGTCTATTTACACTGAGGTGTTGCAGGTCAGACACTCTCCCCAGCAGTTTCATGCAGCAGGTTGCACGATAAAACTCTGATTTTTGTTGAGGATTCTAGGCACAACTCTAGTGCAAACAATTTACAATAATCTYATAAATGTTAAGAAATACACATATGCATATTTAGCATATAAAATTTTGATGTAGGTGGGAAAAACAAAATTGAAGACTTCAGCAGCCATTCTTTTTCTTAATTATGTCCTTTCCATGTAGTGTGTTCATCTTTTACTTGAAGTCTAGGGCTCAGATTCTTCTACCACACAATACAAAACCTTTTTCTGAACTCCTAAGACATTACTCAGCACAAGCACATCAGAAATGAGTAGGACTACGCTTTTACCTTGTTGCTTCCAAACTTATTTTTTTTTAATACACTCTTTATCACTAATATATATGTTATTCCATGAATGCCATGGATTTAGGGCTTCTAAGTGAACAATTTTAAGGACTGGCTATTATCTGGCATCTTTTACCAGCTGCATGATTTCAGAATAGAACGAGTTGTTCCTACAACATATACGTAATATGAAAGCAATGAGATYGCTATCAGTCAAAGAAAAAAACCCAAACTAACCAAGGGAATTAAACCAGTAAAAGAGACTACTAGAATGATTCATAAAATTTTGTGAAAAGTCACGGATGATTGGTGGAAGGGGTCATTTGGGGCATTTCCTTCCATATACATTCATGGAATTTTCTGGTAGTGTTCCCCTAGGATGATAATGGGAAGGAGATTCTTACGCTGGGAAGAACTAAAGCTGAATGTGGAAATTGAAGAATTACAAATACAGAAAAATCATGATGGAAAGYCTGAAAGTGCTCCACTGTTTGGCCATCCCTTGCAAAACATTCTCAAATTACTACTRTAGGAATGACCATTGTAACAGGTTTATGTGACACTGGCATGGAAATTAATTCTGGAGAATCTCTAAAATCTACCAATTCCAGACTATTATTTCACATTGAGGAAATGGGCTTCAACACACAACTTTCAACAAGCCTGCATGTGACAAAAAGCTGAACTTCAGGGTCCTGGATGAGCATGGAGCCCAGACCACCATGGAACAACTGTGATAGTATTTTTTTTCTTTTTTTCACTAAGRTGAGAGAAATGGAGAATCCAAGCAACTGTCAAAAAAGACACATGCAAAATAGAGTTGCAAATACTTATGTGCTAGTTCATCGTTACCTAGCAGCTTTATACAGACTTAAGCAGTGTTCTTCACTTGCTAAATGCAGCCAGTACAGGCATTTCAGAACCCTTGGTATCAGTTTTAATCTATAATGCTTGCTTTTAACATCAAAGTCAGAAATTACTCTGCAGTGTAGTTATGCCTCCAAGGATAAGAAATGAAGGGCAGTGCAGTTTTTATACAAAGATACCAGCCATCTTCTCCTACTGTCCAAATTGAAGTGGTTCCTATAGATGTCTCTTGTTTAAACACTGTAGGATTCACACATACTGGAATGTATTTGGCATTTCTAGGACTCTTCCTCCTTCTTGGTTCAGCCTTCTTCCTTTTGAGTGTTTTTTTCTCATGTTTCCCCACCTGCAGCTTTCTGAAAAATGTCATTATGTTTGCCTCTCTTTTCAACCTACATCCTTCCTGTCTTAACCTGGCCACTTCGATAATTACCCTATCTGTAAGGTAGATATCTAACAATCTCTTATTACTTCAGTAAAAAGTGTAGCAAAAGGTTTCTTTGAGTATCTCTGCTCCAGGGCTTCTGTCCACARTGAGACTGAAGACAACAGTTTTACTCTCACATGATAGAGTTTCTGTTCATTAGGAGCTTGCAAACTCTTGAACAATTCTCATTATAAGGGCAGCAAATAAAAAGATCAGTGGAAARATGTTTTTCAGAAACAGGCATTATCCCAGAAACTAGTTTGAGGATTAGAGTAATAGAGAAATAACATAAAAAGGCTGTGACCTTCTTTCTTCATTTCTTTAAAACTTGATAGCGTAGTCCTTCAATTAAATCCTTCTGGCTTAAAAGGTAACAATATCAACAAGAAAAACTGAAAGAGATTATTTTTAAGACARCCCATAGAATAGATTTCAGAGTTAAATTTAGGATAACAGCTTTTTTCTTCAAAAGTAAAATTTGTTTTGTTTGAYTACTTTAGAAAACTTTCAGCATTCACCAGCTCGTGAAACCAGTTCGACATTGTGCCCTAAAGAATAGGAACACAGAGATAAGATATAACTTATAACTATTGTCTGTAGCTTGCTCCTGTCCTGTGCTTTCTAAAAGTCATCAAACACAGTTTAAGAAATAAACAGTAGAGTGTTTAAAATGAAGTAAATGTTGCAGTAGGAGAAAAACAAGAGCAAAGAGGAAACATGGGAATACAAAGACAAAATAAGGGACTATCGTGCCCATTTTGGTTAGTAAAAGTTTCCTTGTGTCAAATTTCCTTTAGTAACATTCTGCAATTGGAATATTTTACAGTCATTATTATAATAATTATTATTATTTTTCCTTATATAGTGAGACTCAATCTGAAAGTTGCACCGAACAGACTTCATGTGAACACCCCAATTCTGAGCTATGTACCCAGCCAAGACAAGCAAGCCTACCTTACACCAGAACAGAATTTGGCATATAAGGAATCAGCATGATAAAAACTTTCATTTTTACTATTTTACCTTAAGACCTTAAAACTATCCATCATTTCAGTAAATCAGGTAGGGCTGTTAGAATATTTGAGAATCATTTAAATGTATATCAGTGTGCTACTTCTTTAGCCACTGAATTTTTCACTTGTGCACTTTTGGTCTTATTTAAAAAAAAAGCAGCATTGACTTGAAATTGGATAATAGCTTTTTACGCATTTTTTTTTTTGTTTGTTTTGTTTTGTTTGGTTTGGCTTTGGTTTGGGTTTTTTCATTTAATTCAGGAACAAAAGCTTTATGTCTTATTGTAAATGGTGAATATAATCATCTCAGTACACGAATTCTCTCTGATGCACTCTATTCTTCCTGCTATGGAAGCAAGTTCCTTCTCAGCTGAGGAACTAGATGAGGAAGTACAGATTGTGGAAGAGATTTAATTATGAATTAATTAAATTCTTTACTACTTTATTAGATTATTTCAAGTAAAYGTTTCCTTTATTTTTGTACATCTCTTTCTGGCTTTTTAGTTTGATATCTGTATTTCTTACTATTCCCTGTAAACTTTGCTATCAGTATGAGCAATTTCAGATAAGCCCTTTCTGTTGACTGGTTAATATATTAATGTCTAAAATTATTGTAGATCTAACAGCAGTTGTTTCTTTCCAAGAAAAGAAAAAAAGAAAGAAAAAAAGTTTTCTTGCCTAATTCAACATATTGAGTGGAAAACAATAGATACRGTAAACATAATTGATCAATTAAAAACCAAATATACTCAGACAAAAACATATCCATTTTCCTGCTTGTAGACCCTGATGCCTCACTGACATGGAAACTGTTGTTTACAACAGTCTGYAGACATTGTTTACAGGTGTTGCATAATGTTATTGACATGAGCACTATTGTTTATATAAAGCAGAATCATTGTGTGTAAAATAGTCTCACATCTACGTGTGCTTGCTCATGCAGCATGAGCCTACTTACTGCAGCCTACAGTATCTGATCCAGAGCTATCAGCATTCAGCTGGCAATTTSATTTAGAAAATAAAGCCTGAAAATAGCTTCATTTCACATATATTACTTTCTGACTGCTGCTGTGATTGCTCAGCCAGAGTCCAGCTGTGGAAATGTTAAAACTATTCATCAGGCATGAATATTCATCAGAGTGGTATTCTTATTTTCCCACACATCACTGGGATGGCAGCCACAACTGCTGTGTGAGCGGTGTGAATTAACCCTCCAACTCTCTTTAAAAGTAAAAAAAAAAAACTCAGGCACATCAGGAAGCCCATGATTTCTGCTCAGTTGAAACTCTTCCTAATGCATCTGTAGTCAATGTGYTATTTGCCATATCAGTGGATCAGTCTGAAAGAACATGGCAATCCAAAATAATGACAAAATCACCATTCAAGCCTCTCAGCTCCTGAGGTCAGTTTAAAATCATGAAGGCTTTTTAAAAGGAATTATTTGTGCTTGCATTTATAGACACAAGTCCTTTGGGCTAAATGACAAATTAAAACATGCTGGTTTTAAATAGGTGTTGAGACTGAGGAGTAATCAGAGGATCTGAAGCTTCAAAGAAAGCTAATAAAACACAAATACTTGTAAAACTGAAGCTAAAATGGTGAAAATGCTTTGCTMGAAAAGTTCACTGGCTTCAGCAGAAATAGGATTTGGGTCCAACCACAAAGAAAGGCATGATATCTTAAAGGCTAATTCTGTAACCCTTACATGCCACATGTCCTGATGAGTTCAAAAGTTTACTTAGGGTGATAAGTGCATATCTTGCACATTGCATAGGAAAAGGCAAAGTGAAGCTTTCTGCTTCCAGCAGAGCAATTCCTGACACTGAATCATGCACAACATTCTCAAGGCTGAGTCCTGGCACCAGACCCACAGCTGGCACAAGCCAGTACAACTGTATTGATTTTGGTGGAGCTACAGTGTTTGACATCGACTAAAGATAAGGTCCATTAACTTTCTATTGTCTTCAGAGCATCTGCCCAGAGCTTTGTCCTGATACGCATTCATATGGTAATGGTGTTAATACAAAAGTCATTAGATTACAACAAAAATATTTCAAAGCTTGTCTGGCAATTCTCAACAACAATAAAACCCACTCTGAGAAAGAAGTGCTGTGCATAGCCTAGATGCCAGTCTTGTCCTAGGTTTTTCTTCTATGACTCCTTTGTACCAGACTTTTCTTTAGGACAGATTCCAACTCCTATTGAACATTTGTCGGGGGAGAAAAACAAGCAAAGAAGCAAGCAGACAAATAATGCCTAAAACATTTTCCCAGTGTCACCTGGAATTAATGCCAAAAAAAAAAATACTGTTTTGGCAACAATGTGCTTACGGTGCTTCTTTACTACTTATGGTTTTTGTTTCATATATATGAATCTAATATTGAAGAAAAAAAAAAGTAACTAATTCTACTCGTATGAATATTTGGATGCCACCAAGTTGAGCAGGAGTGTCGATCTGCTGGGAGGTAAGAGGTCTCTACAGAGGGATCTGGACAAGCAGCAGTAAGAGGGTCARTAAAGTGAAGTATTGAGTSCTGCACTTGAGYCACAACAACTCCATGTGGCGTTACAGATTGGGGAAGAGTGACAGGACAGCTGCATGATGAGAAAGGACCTTGGAGGTGTTGATCAACAGCCAGATGAAAATGAACCAGCCATGTGTCCAGGTGGCCAAGAGGTCCAGGGACATCCTGGCCTGTACCAGCAACAGTGAGGCCAGCAGGACCAGGGCAATGATTGTCCCCTGTACTTGACACTGATGACACCACACCTCAAAATCCTGTGTTCAGGTCTGTGCCCCAATGTGCAAGAAGGGCATTGAGGGGCTGCAGCAAGTCCAGAGAAGGACAATGAAGATGGTGTAGGGTCTGGAGGACAAGTCTGATGAGGAGTCACTGAGGAAGCTGAGGGGGTTTAGCCTGGAGGAAAAGATTCTCAGAGGGGCCTTTATCACTCTCTACAGCTACCTGAAATGAGGTTTTAGCTGGGTGGAGGTTCCTCTCTTGCCCCAAATAACAAGTGACAGGAAAGAGGAAACAGCCTCAAGTATCACTACGGAATGTTTAAACTGGATATTGGGAAAAGTTTCCCCACCAAAATGTTTTCAAGCATTAGAAGAGGCTGCCCAGGGAACTGGGGGGAGTCATCATCTGTGGAGCTGTTTAAAGTACATGTAGGTTTGGCACTTAGGGATATGGTTTAGCAGTGGACTTGGCAGTGTTGGGTTAACAGGTGGGCTTGCTGATTTAAAGGTCTCTTCTAACTTTAATAAATCTATGATTCTATGATTCTCTAAACTTACYCTATTGTGGATGCCAGGAGGTTACAAGATGAAGAAACACAGGCTAACACTAGCTTAAACTTGAACTTTCACCACCTTCCTAGTGCACAATGAAGCAATCAGACCATTATTTTTACCTCACCTGTATGTATGCATAAATATCTGTCCACATGTATATACATTTAAACATAAACATGTATGTRTACATAAATATCTTTGCACACATATATACACCTAAACATACACAATACCTTGTCAAGTCAAGTGGGATGAATTTCAGGTCATGTAGCATGAATTTCACCCACATGCCCTCAAGGTAATTGTAAGTAAAACTTGGAATGTGGGAGATGAACGGGCCATTYAGGAAGATTGAGATGATAGTCATCAGTATCTGTAAGAGATGTCACTTACACAACCCCAGTTTATATTCCTCCTCGTAAAACCACTTCAGTCTGGAGGAAAGAAGAAAATGGTTGGGCTTCAACTTGAAACAGTCACTTCATAAC
The DNA here is from genome assembly GCF_030028575.1 of Malurus melanocephalus. Lineage (NCBI taxonomy): Eukaryota > Metazoa > Chordata > Aves > Passeriformes > Maluridae > Malurus > Malurus melanocephalus. Next base: position 229,799 of record NW_026623650.1, on the reverse strand, counting down.
AGATAATTGCCAGAGTATAGTAACTTAGTATAGTGACTTCTAAATTACTGACAGTTCCTGTTGTTCTACCACRTACCAAGTTCCTGATCACAAAACAGCAAGTTAGTGATCCTCTAGTTTGCTAGGACACATTACTAAATTAAGACTCATGTAGCCAGGYGCTTTCAGTGAAAGAAGGATGTGAACCCCACTCACCACTTTTCTGACCTGCAAGCTCAGCAGGTAYTACATGCAGTACCATTGGTTTCTTGAGAACCCAGCCCTGGTGTTATTTTTTTTAAAGAGATGTATACACCTTGGGGTTACCTGAAACCATATCTGGCTCATGTGGGTAAGATATCAAATAGCAATATATATCAAACAAGCCAAAAACCATGCACTAAAATAATAGCACTATAGTTTAGGGAGAGCCAATAAGATTTTTGAAACTATAGAAGTCTCATTTCCAAAGGAATTTTATTTGCAGAGGATCATTAATCCTACTGAAAGCCAAAGGGACTTAGGCTAGATTGATTTCAGTTGGGAGTTAGTCATTCTGAAAATCTCATTAGGTTACCTGTCTACATCTTTACACTCCCTACTTAAATGTTTTTAATATTTGGCTGCTAAGTCCCTTTTCAAAATGCAGGCTTAYGCTCTAAACTTAAGTTGTTAAAGATATTTATTATCTTCCAGTGATTTCAGAGAAAATGAGGTATCTAGGTGTCTTTTAAAATTCTAAACACTATTAAATTTGGTAAGTAGGGTTAGGTAACTAAAAGGATTTGTAACAACTGATATTATATAACATGTTTCCCTTACCTATATCTTTTCCAGTTTGCAATGAATGCTGTATTCTGTTCAAAATTAAGCCATTGTTTTGTGTTCCAAACAGACATACTGCACAAATGTGGGARGAGCAGGAAGCAATGTTCAGATGTTCATGGAGACTCAGAGCAGTGGGCTCTGCCATCTGCTCTGGCATGCAAAATGGCTCAAAAGTTCATTGCAAATCCAGCATGCAGTGACTTAAGAGCTCGAAATCAGCATGCAGTGCCACTGCACGACACGCTGAGCAGCTCAGAGCAATAGGCTGTGCAATAGCATTCCCAGGGTTCACACATACATAGATGTCTCTCTCACTTTTTATTTAGGGTGGAATCAAAAAAATGAGGAGAGCAGAATGGATGAAAGTTCAATATTCAAAAATAATTCCAGGTGAAGGTGCTCATTTTGCATGTGACCTGATGACTCAAGAGCTGCATTAATTTGTGGAGAGTTTGGGATTACTTGTTTATGCTGTTTCTGAGAGAATTTATTTTTAACACAGGATTTCTACAAAATGCTTTGTATTTTCCTCAGTTTCTTTTGGAAAATAATAACTAGATTGAATGGACTGCTTTAGAAGATATTTCATTTCTTGGCTTTTAAAATCAATATTTTTCAMGCTGTCATGAATATTTTTTTAGAAGCCTTGGCAGCTATTTTTGTTCATTGTAATTGTGGCTAAAGGTGAAGATGGAGTACCTTTCTCTCATTATTAAGAGCTTAGTAGCCCTGAGCTAAAGGCTGCAATTCTTCATGTCACCACTGTGGTGGCAAATAAGATTTTCCATTTAGTTTCTAGTAACCTCATTTGTCAAGGAGACTGTATTTTAAGTTTATATAGATTTAAGACAAACAAAACTGGACAGTTAAATATTTCTTTTGTCATGAATTGAATTAACCCATTAGCAAAGAATTAAACTAATAGGACATTAACATTGCTGATATGCTCTTCTATTTCACACTTTGTGTAAAAAAGGTCTGTGAAGTTAATGTAGTTTCGATCATCTTTTCAATAATGACAGTTTCAGCATGCTACCATCACAGTGTCATACACTGCCATGAGTGCTATCCAAAAATACGGTTTTCTCCAAAGAAGTTTTCCCCTTGGTTTATACTCTGTGTTTTTAATTTGTATGTGTGTCTGTGTGTGTGTTTGCATGCATGCACATGGACATTCATGTGCTGATCAGGAGTGTGGATCATATGAAATTTGGCACAGACGTTAAAAAAACTTGAACAGAAGAAATCTGTCAAAAAGAGAGGGTTGTTCTTATGATTTTCTTGTGGGTTTTTTTTTCCTTTTTCTTTTTTTTCCCCCTTCATTTTCCCTATATTTTCCTAGTGATGGCTGAGGTAAAAAAGGTTATTTTAGCGAGTAGAAAATACTAATTCCCCCTGAAACTTCATATAACATGCTTTTTGTGCTCAGTGACTAACCTCACTGCAATTGATAGTTCACACTAAGGGGCTCTGGATGAAGGCTCTAACAAATGCCAGTGGAGAAATCACTTTTGCACACTCTCCCACCAACACTATTTTTCATCTGTTTTAGATTGTTCCAACTGTAACCAATAACTGCCACTCTTAGCTGCAGGTTTGGGGTTTGATGAAATTCAAAATTCATGGAAAGGATGAAATTGTGAATGACTCGCCAAATTAAATTACCATAGCCTTCTATCAAACTGTGCTTTTCCCCCTCATCTCTCAYATCCATTTCTGTTCCTTTAGGGTTCTTGGGAAGTGTTTGAAAGTTTGGGGGAACAATATTTTTTACATCACAATGCAAACTCTTAGGGATTCCCTGAGGCTACTGTGGGGATTAGGAGTTTTGAACACCCAAAACTGTGATTTGGTATGCTGGAAAGAGATGTGACATTAAGTATTTTAATTCTACAACACTCCTTTTGGGYACAAACAGTGAAAAAAAGCTTCGAATTTTTTATAGTGGACTTTTTGATTCTGAATAGCACCGAGTCATGTCCCACTATGGAAAAGGCTACAGTAGGCATCGTTTATCATGTCATAGCTGAGTTAGGATGTCCATAAATTTAGGTGGTACTTCGAACACCTTCTGGCAGCACTTTGTAGGCAAATTTTCATAATTTTCAAAATTATTCTTCTTATTATTTTCCTGATCAAAGTGGTTTTATACTTTCAATATTAACATTAAATGAAATCAAGGGAAAAAAGAAATTCACTGAATTTTTTCTGATTGTGCATATCTTGGTAATTCCTCATTGTCTTGATGACAGAAGTAATAAGAAAAAAATAGCTCTAAGAGTTAATATTTTCATTTTATGTTTTATTTTCATTCTGAACATTTGAAAAAAATCCCATGATGGACTAAATATACAATTTTGTTTCCTCTTGGGACCTGAAACATGACTTTTGAAAAGCCACTTTGTCATTCTGCAAGTACTTACAAAATTATAAGATTTCTATAATAGAAATGTATCTGATTTTGGGCATTATTATTAAAAATAGTATTTTATTGCAAACTGTAGTCTCAAAAATTCATCTTAGATGAAGAAAGTATTTCACTTTCAGTGTTCGACTGAATTCTGATTCAAGAATTATAACATCCTCATGTTGTTTTTCTGGAAGGCTGTTTGATCTAACAGAGCTAACATGTCTTTTCCCATTGCATAAAAATAAAACAATGAGAGCAATGCAAAATTTTCACATTCCTTTAGCAATCCATTTCTGGAATATTTTTAAAACCTGAAAAATTCTCTAGATACTTTCTTGTAGCAAAACATTGCTTCTATTTTACAGCAGCAGTAAAATACCTCCTTTCTCAACAATTTCATTTATAACTTTCTATCCAATTATTTACAAATTCAAATACTTTAAAACCAAGAATAATCTCTGAAGGGCATCAAAAAATCTTACCTAAACTCATTCTGTTATTATAAAAATTCATGGAGAAATGTGTTCCAATCACAACAAAATAATGTGAACATTGACTTACCAGCAAATGTTTCTTATTTATAAGCATTGTAGTTATTATTTTGACTTGGATACTCAGGTTAAATTCCTACAACAATATTCACAGTGGCCACCTGTACTTGATGTGAAGTTCCACAGATTTGTCTTTTGTGTGTTGAAGAACCATTATTATATATTATATTAACCATTATATGTATATTTATTGATAGTAGAAATAGACTGATGGTGCTCTAGAAAGTATCTTTTCATAGACAAAGAGAATAAGTGCTCCACTTCTGTAACTTTTAACCAGAGGAATTAATCTGGTCATTTTCATAATCCTATTTTTTTCGTGATTTAAAAATCTCCCAGAGAATCAAAGGCTTGTTTGTGGCTAGTTTAGTGAGCACTACATTTTTCCCAGTGCTCACTGGGCACATGTTCCTTTCCTGGGCCTGGTGATGCTCAGGTACAGAGGATGCGTGCAGCTGACAGGGAGCCAGACCTTGCCACCCATAGGGCTTTGCTTAGCAGAATCCTGAGATGCAGCAAATGCTTTGTTCACTGCAGGTAAGGAATCCATTGTTTTCATTACTGGGCATAGATAAAGGAGAGTTTACCTGAAAGCATAAATTTCAAAGAGGAAGCAAATTAACAGCAGATAAGGCAGCTGAATGGATTCCTAAGATTGCATTTAGCAATAAGAGCACTGTACACCTGCTTTAGTATTTTTATTAGTTTCTGTGTCTCTTTCCTTTTTCTCTTGACTGACTCCTTATCAAGATTCAGTTTCATCACCAGAGAGGCTGCCTTCACATGACAATGTTACCAATCCTTTCTCTTGTCCAGGCATCACACCACTGGTCCTTCAGTTTTACTGGCACAAGCATTTGTACAGCCATACTGTAAACAAGACCACAAGTGCTGCTTAGCAGTCCTCATTGACAGTCAAATAAGATTTTCTGAGAGAAGTGAAGATCTTGCCTGCTGACAGCTAAGGAGAGAGATCCTTATATGGTTTTTGAAGCACATCCATTGATTAAAAAAATCCTTCTGCACAGTCATATGCTTATAAATATATGCATTCTTAGTAAAAGTGCAAGCATTGGTTAAATATTATCTCATTTATTTCAGCTGACATGACATGTACACCTGAAATTAAATGAATGTTGAAGTTCACTTAAATTATGTCTCATTTTCTGAAGTCTCCTGATGATCCAACATCAACACAAAATATATGTTTTGATTAGAGAATTTAACTGTGACTCTAAGTATTCCACTCTGAATCTGATCCAGAATACTAAATCACCATTAGCTACAAATCTTTTTAACATTTAGCCGTTCACAAAAGACAGAAGAAAATTATGTTGTTATAGCAATTTTTAAAATCATTTTGTCACCGCAGTATTCTGCACTTTCTAATGGTCTAGTTTTTGTAAGCTATATTAAATTTGAAACAGCTCTGGGAGCTTTCTTGATGAATTCTCAATGGTTGGTTCCATTAAGCAAAGATTTGTTTGCTGGTCTGGAAATGAACCAACAATGTGTTCAAAGGGTTTTATACATACTCCTGGTTGGAAATAGTTATTATTACAAYGTGCCATTTGTATTTTCACTGTTTTGAAAGAGTAGATCAGTTATCTAGTCTCCATACTGAATAATTCAAATAAGTGTTCTCTATTAAATATTTAATCTATTCAAAATTATACCATCCCAATATATATCAGTTAAATRTACACATTTATGGAAGCCCACTTTTATTAAACAAAATTAAATATTGAATCAAATTTAATAATTAAACTAAATTACTTAATGGATCAATTTAACATCCAACTTCAATTTATGCCACTGTACTCAAATAACAAAGGAATAAATATTGAATGGGTTAAAAGTAACCATGCTTATCTGCTGCTAGAAGTATTTCTTCTAAAGTCATGAACTAAGAAGTAGATGCATGTGAGTAAGAACTGGCAGACAGAAAATGCCTACTACTATAGTGGCCACTACCGGCAAAAAATAGAAAAAAAAGCTCTATATATACTTGGGTTTTAGAAACCTATTAAATTAAGTTTAGATAATTAATGAATAACAAAGAACTTGCTAGGGATACTCTTCTCCAAGCCCCTGTTCCTTTTCTAGCCTGAGTTACACGGAATTTTGAAATGGACCTATAAGCCATGGTATGCTGTAGGCTATTTCAGCCAGACCCAGGAAAAGTTTTCATTTGAAGTGAGCACTCAAAAGCTTAGTAATTTGGTGTATGGACTAGTTTCAAACTAACCCTTCATCTTCTTTATGAAATACTTCTTTTTTGGTCCATTTCAAATTGTAGTTCAGCAAGGAATTGACTTTTTATTATTTATCTGTGTTAACAACTACAGGGGTATGACAAATATATRAATCTAATAGCTTTACTCACTTCACAGATACACAGGATTAGTTAAAACAAAGCTGAAAAGTCACACAGGATCAATTCAGATTTCCAGTACTCAGACATTGAAAGATAAAGACAAACTGGCTTTTTAAAACTGATCATTTAGCCMACCTTGTAAAATGACTTATTCCAACTAAATATATCCTACATAAAAATGAAAAGGAATAAATAGCATCAGTGGCAAGAACGATAAATTGAGTTAAAAATGAATTTACTGGGCAATGAGAGCATAAGAAAATTAACACTGATATCTTTCCTCTGAAACAAATAGGTAGAAAAGAACAGAGTGAAGACTACTCCTTTCCTTAGATCTGCAACTGCTAAAATAAACTAATATATGGAAATCAACGCAGATAAAATATAATGACTTTGACATCACTGAGTTTAATGACCAAATAGAATAAAATTCTCTAAAGGCAGGAATTTCTTACAAATACTTTCACGATCCAGGTTCCTGATCCATGCACAGGGAACCACTCTGTGTACCCTATTTTTTGAATCTGACATTTTGGAGCTTTTTGGCAGCAAGAAAACCAAAGAACAATATGCTTGASAGAAGACCTGCAGCTTAACAATTGACCATATTTCTCTAAAAATATGTTGTAATACCACCTAAAGCTGTTTGTTCTATCTTTTTAGCAAGAAGAAAAATTATCAACAATTTGTCAACTGTTGCATTCTTTGATGTCTTCAGTCTGGCTGCATTTTTAGAATGCCAAAAGACAATTTTATTCATGGATTGAATATTCTTTAAAAAAAAAAAAAAATCCAGAACATAAATTTTTTTCAACTGTTGTTATAATTTAACAAATTTGTAAACACTGATCATTTTTAGATTATAAGAAAGAAAGAAAGATCAATTATAAGATTGTCAAAGAAATTTCAGAAATTTAAATGAAAAATGAGGAAATGCATCCTTAGTCTCAGTGCATGCCACGGGTGCATCTCAGCTGCACACTCGGGAAATGCAGACTCTTCAACTCAGAGTTTGTCAAAAGTAAAACAGAGTGAGCAGCTCATTTAGTCAGCCAGCCTCTAAAGGATGTTTGGTTGGTGGAAATGGGGACAGGGGATAAAATAACATGCTCTTGGAAGTTRAAAAGCAACTGTACACAGCAACTTTTTGAAAGGAATGTAATACAACTTCTTTCAACTTCGTCATTTTCTGAAAGTAATGTATCAGAAACACRCATCTGCAGGCTTCAGCAAATATTTGCATTTAATATCTAAAGTCCATGAGTGAAACCAAATCAGCAGAATTCAATTGTGTTTTGCACTCAGTGCATCTTCACCTCTCTCTTCTCTTACGCTGTACAAACCAGTAGGAAGAAACAACCATCATCATTATCCTTTTGTAAACAGAGTTATAGTACTGTAATGCCTGTACTGATATTTCTGACTTTRGATTTTGAAAACAAACCAACAAACATATATTGGTGTTTCATCATATTAATGACAGAACAGGGCAAGGAACTCTGCCATTTTTTGGACTGGCATATTGAGTTTTTTCATACTTTTGTGCTCAGACAATACAAATATGTGACTTGTTCATCTAAGTCACAGTCTCATGAGCTTTTGAACAGGTTTTTTTTAATAATATGAGTACCTCCACCTCATAGAACTCTAAGCTTTTGAAGAGTACAAGCTGAAAAGATGGAGGATTCTTTTTTATGCATTTATGTAATTTACAAGAATTCAAAGAGCTTTGCATTTGCCTTTTTAATAAGTCTTACAATACTGTGTAGAAACAGCATTATTGTGACAGAATCTCTAGATGTGAAAATCAGAATAAGTTGAAATGATAGGAAGATAATAAAAAAATTACAGTAGCCCTTAAAATGCTAGTTACTCRCAYCCYTTYTATTTGCATTCTGCCACAGCAGCACTTTGCTTTCAAAATCTGAAAATTTGAATACTGTTACATTACAGCATTGTTGTTCATTGCTGTTACATCTTCRTTAATGGCTTGGACACAGGATTTGAAGAAACACTAYRTTTGCTAATGACACTAAATTGGGAGAAGCTGCTGATGCCCCYGAGGGCAGAGAGGCCCTGCAGAGMGACCTGAACAAATTAGAGAGATCAGCAATCTCCAGCTGCAGGAGTTCAACAAGGGCATGTCCCAAATTCTGCACGTGGGAATGACCAGGGAATGAGCAATGGAGAGCAGCGCTGTGGAAAGGGACCTGGGGGTCCTTTCCCAAGGAAAGGGAAAACTGACCATGAGCCAGCAGTGCCCTGGCAGCCAGGAGGGCCAACCCTGTCCTGGGGGCATCAGGCACAGCATCACCGACCGGGAAAGGGAGGGGATTGTCCCGCTCTGCTCTGACCTGGGGCGGCCTCACCCCAAGTGCTGGGGACAGTTTTGGGTACCGCAATATGAGGAAGACATTAAGCTWTTGGAGAGGGTCCAGAGGAGGACAGCAAAGATGGTGAAGGGTCTGGAGTTGAAGCCTTGTGATAAGCAACTCCTTTGTTCAGTCTGAAGGAGACCTCACTTTGGTCTTCCGCATTCTCACAAGAGGAAGTGGAGGGGCAGGCACTGATCCTCTTCACTCTCGGGACCAGTGACAGGACTCAAAGAAACAGCATGAAGCTGAGTTGAGGGGACATTTAGAGTGGATATCAGGAAAAGTTTTTTCACCCAGAGAAGCAYTGAGTGCTGAAATTGGCTCCTCAGTGAAGTGGTCAGAGCACCAAGACTATCTGAGTTTGAAATGCATTTGGAAAATGCTCTCAGACATGTAGTGTGACTCTTGGGGTGTCCTGCATATAACGAGAAGTTGGACTCGATGATTCTGATGGGTCCCATCCAACTCAGCACATTCTATGCTGCTATGATTTTATGATACATCATGTCACTTTTGCGCAGAGGTAAAATGATTCTGGGACTGTGACTTCCCTGCTTTGGGAACCCCTTCCGCTCAGAACTCTAGTCTGCAAGGCACAGAAAGAATGTTATGAAAAGATTCAGGCATACTTATCTTGTATAGCTTGAGCTCGGTAATTTACTGTAAGAAAATTGAGGCTCCTTTTTCTTCCTCCATGTGGGGTCATATAGTGTGTTACAKTTCAGTCCTTGTAGAACTGAGAGATAAGAATGTGTAACTCAAATCAGAGGAATTGAAATTAATAAAATACTAGAATCAGATCATTAAAGGCCATATGCATAATTTATGTATATGTATCTTTTAAACTGACTGAATGCGTATAAATATGTATATAGTCTTTTAGTGGAATGGTTGAGAGCAGGAAACAAAAAATGNAAAAAAAAAAAAAAAAAAAAAAAAAAAAAAAAAAGACAACTCTCCTTCCTTACCCCTAAATTTGCTGGTATCACCTAAATGAATGAGAATTGTCTAGTCAGCCAAGAAGCTGAAGTGTCAAAATATGTTAGTGGGATCCTGCAGACCTGTGCTGGCTGCTGAACTCACAGTGTTACATCATTGTGAGTGCAGGTGCTAAGCTTCATTAGAACAGCTCATTTTTATCTCCTCTGTGACATTCTCTCCTCTTTCCCCTAAAACCAGCACTTTCTCAATTCTCTTGTCTAGATGACTGTACGAGCTTGGGTGTTCAAGCCAAGCAGGGAATCACAGCACTTAACTTTGCAAAAGCAATTGGGAGGATGATTAGCAAAGGTTATCTGGGAAAGGAAACATTACAAAATAGATTTCTGCCAACTCCTTGTTTGCAGGTGCACAGGGACATGAATAGTTCCTTCCTGCAGACCCCGCTGATGCTCTGAGCTGTCACCAATGTCTTCAATCTCTGAGACTTCTTGAGTGTGTGAGATGCCTAAGACACTGGCTGGAAGGAAGGTAAGGAGAATGGTTCATCTTTATCTTTGCATCTGTCACGTTGCTGAAGAGAGAGGTATTCTCAGTGGAAGAGAGATGATCTAATCTCCCAATATATTCATGACTCACTTTTGACTATTTTAGTCCAGACAGCAATCAGACATTGGCAAACTTTATTCAGGCTGCTATTCATTTCATAACTTCTCCAGGTTTGAGCCAAGTTGAGAAGTCAGATTTAGAGCCTGATTAAGACATCTACCTACAGATTCATATAACTGCTAAATAGAATGCAAAGTATCTTATCTCAAAATAGTGAAGAAAAGAGAGATGAGAGAGCAATTCACCTTACTCTAAAGTGAAATTAAATACCTCCTTTATAATGGGACTTAGCTGCTAAAAAATAAGATTCTAGAGTCTCTTTAGATGTTTTGAATTCCCCATCCGACAAAGATTCCAACTTCCAACTGAGGGTTTTTGAGTGAGTCCTTGTGTTACGCTGGACATTCAGTGGTCCTTGGGTGACATCCACCCGTCTGTGCAGACATACTAGGTAAAACCTGACATCTGAAAAGCTGCTAAACATTTAGGCTTAGACAATTCCTGTCTGGTTAGCTGAATCACTCCCTAAGTTTAGTAGGTGTTAAATTTCTGTAGGTTTTAATGGGAAGTTTAGAAGCATGAACWTGTTCAGCTGAATACTCTAATGGTATTCAGTATCACTTGAGAAGCCCTAGAACACCTTAAACACAAGATTTGGAGATGTGACAAAGATGTGACTCGTGGATGATGTGTCCTTTTCAAGCCAGGGATAAAGTCTCAAATGTGTGAGTGGACAGTAAATGTCTTCATGCAGATAATCACACCAAACTCTCCCTCACACACATCTGCATACGGTCTGCTCTGTTCAGACATCTCAGGGCAGAGCCCACTGGYTGGCTCCATTGAAGAGAAAGACTTTCAGATTGAAGGCCACACTATMTAACTTCCAAACTTCAGGCTATTTACTGTGTTGAGACTATGTCCTAAAATCTTCATGAATTTAAGGAGCATTTTGTCACTTAGGACATCCAAATGCCTCTCCATTGCAAAGAAACTCTGTCAATTCAACTTCTACCATTCATTTTTAAGAGACAGAGACAGTTCCTTTGGAGACATCCCAGAAAGGGATTATTCTAGCTGTGTTTCCTGTCTCAGCTAAAGAGTAGGGCTTAGTTTGTTTTCCCTTACTGTCCTACTGTGAGATCTTATATCAAGTGAAGAAAGAAGTTTTGAAATGTTATCAGTGTCCTCATAAACAGCAACTGTTCATCTTCCTGAAAATGTTAGCTTTTTCACAGTTTCACTGACAAGTCTTCCCCTTCACTGTGAGGTAATCAACCTATTTAAGAAAATGGAACCTATTAAATATTTTTCCCATAATTATCTTCCTTTTTGTTTTGAGCTTGTGATGGGAATGGGGGAAACACACCTTTCAAMGTTCAAACTTCAAATGGTATTTTGGTGCTACCTATCTAGAGAGGATGTTCATTGTGCTTATGGTTTCAACTTCAAAAGTTTAAAACCTACAATATTGGAATATCAATTTAAATTTGGTATACCAACCTAGTGAGAGGAATTTTTGCAGTATAAAAGGGCCACAAGATGGGGTAACATGCCTGTGACCCACAGAGGCACTGTAATGAGTTTTGGCTTCACTAAACCTTTTTGATATGTGGGGAAAATAAATTAAATTATGACATAAAATGCATTTATCTGCAACTGCATGAGGTTTATAATTTCATTAGCAGGTGATTTACAAGGTTATTTCATAAAACTAGCCAAATTACAGAGGAGAAAATAATCCAAGAATGACTCAAAAAGGCTGCTTCCCAGGCCAGAAGTAAAGGATGGTTGTGAAATACATGTAAGGGACAGATATCCCTAGCAGTTCTTGGGGAAAAAAAAAAAAAAAAAAACTTCCATAGTATTCCAAATCTATTTGCATGCTATTTTATACTTTTTTTTTTCAAAATACGGATGTTGGTGAGAGGAAACTGTGAGATAGGATTGGTGTTTTGAGATATCTTTGTTTATCTCTCACACAGAACAACAGCAAATGTRTGTGGAGAGCTCTGTCTCCCTGGGTTTGTGGTTCTTCAGCTGAGGGTCAGATAGGACATGCTGTCCTTGCTGCCAGCCATTCCAGAGTCTGGGTCCCCAGGACATGTTCTGCAGCAATGCCACCCACAGCACCTTTACTTTGATGCTTTCTTCAAAATTAAAATGGAGTAGAAAACATCTCAGTTTGGTCAAAGTTAAATTAAAGATCCTTGCAAGGATCAGACAGGCTTACAGGCTCTCCTTGTCCTCTCCAGATAATTATTTGTTCTGTTGTTCTGATTTTCATTTTCCTGCTCTCTCAGAGAGCTAATTAGATTCTCTCATTGGAGACAGGTGTTAGCTAAATACTGATTTAATTTTTACAAGATCAGCTACTGTTCTTTCTTCCTTTCTTCCTTGCTCCGCTGCTGTGTTGTACACTGTGGGAATGAGGAAAAGGAGAGTTCAATCTACAGTTCTCAGTCTGAGGGAGGGGGTTGTACCCTGATGCCCTCTCAAGAAAATAGTCTGAGAACAAGTAATCCCAGAAAATAAAGCCACTGCCATGCAACCTCCACACAATTCACAGAGAGGTGCTCAGGTTTCTACTGGAATGATGAGGCCAGGTACAAGGGTCAAGCTTAGTCCCACCTTTAAACTGGTATACCAGTACGTTATCACACATTATCAGATGGGAACTGAAAAATGGGGAGTAGGTTTTTTAATTTAAAATAAATCAGACAAACTAAGCTGTAACTACATTTAAAATTATATTGAATACCATATAATATTTAATAATTAAAACACCCAGGGAACTGAAGACAGATTACATTACATTACATTCCCTCCCCAGCTKTAGAAGTTTAGGTGCACAGCTCTGCAATGTGAAAAGCTGAAATGTGCTTCACAGAGAATGACCTGGAAAATTTTATTTTAACTTAGTGTGAAATACTCAACTTTTGTCACACAGAATCTTAAATTACAAAAACTAACATAATTGCTCTTCATTAAGAGGATAATGCAGAGACCTGCATGTTCTGTGGGCAACAAACACCTTATCATGCATCTCCATCTGTAAATGTTACTCCATTAATGCCTTTGTCTCCAAGACAGACATTCATCTTGTTTAACTTTAGCCTTCTAAAAATTGTCTATTCTGTGTAGTCAATCAGAGGCGATGGCATTTCCAAAGAATGATTAATCTACTTACTGATTCTGCAGGTGCCTATTCTTCTTTTTAATGACATAGTTCAACACCTCACTTTGGCTGGCCATGAAGGGATGGAATGCAGTGGCTTAAGCAAAACATGTGTAATGCCACTGTGATTCCTGAAGCATTGCAGAAATTTGCACTGCTGAAAGATACTGCACAGCATGTAAGAGAGATTGCAGACACAGGTGGGACTCTCCACCTTCCACTAGATACCCAGATGGATAACTTAGACCTATTTCTAATTTCTAGATAGCTAAGGACTTTTGGGTCACACCCCACTCTAAAGAGATAAATCAGTCTCCCAACGCTGTACCAACAGGAAATTAATTTCACCTGACTACAGCAGCATCAGAAAGGCAAGAGGTCTAAATGAAAACTGTGATCTCTTCCAAGAACAGCTCAATGGAAATTTACTTTAAAGATGTCCCCACAATATTTTTTTTAGCCTGAACTGCCTTCAATACCTCCAATTCATGGAAGAAGTAGGCAGGACTSTACTCTTAATTTTCACATGGCATGTTCTGTCCATAACTAATACCACTAACACTGCAAACAGCTGTGCAGAATTTCAGGTTACTTAGGCCCGCTGACATTCTGTTTTTAACTTAGCTAATGGTGCTTCTGATATTTCCAGATGTATGCTTTGTATGAGGAGTAGTGTTTATTCTGTGGTAATATTGTTTAGTTATTTAAAGTAATAATAAATTTATTTTATTTTCAAAGAATGAATATTGCATCAGAAGAACTTCTGCTAAGTAAGACCTGTTACTGAACCCAAACAAGAAATTTAGAGATAACTAAAACCAGCCAGAATAATTCTACAAGTGTTAAAAATGATTGTGGTATAGAAGTGCTTTCCTTCAGTGTGATCACTTTGGCCTCTAATCCATGCTACTATTCATACTTCGACCTTTAGCCATGTGCTTTGCTTTTCCCTTTAATAAGAAATTGATGAATCCWTCTACCTGTTGTTGGATTTGTTGCCCATCAATTCTGAGCAGTAAATTTCATTGCTTACCCACTAAAAAATCAACTAATAAGAAGCTTTATTTAAAACTAAGGCATATTTATTGCAGGTATTTTTCAAAAGCCAAATCAATAAAGTTGCAGCACCTAGCATATCTACAGTTTGCAATGCACAAGGAAAACAGCCTCCCAAAGATATGTATCATAATAAAAGTATAAAGCAATAAATAAATTAAAACAATTAAGTAATGGCAAAATGAGACTGTGGTGCTAAGTAACAGTTAATAGTAAGTGAAATAAAAAATTATCATCACAGCAGAAATCACATTTTTAAARGTCAAAGGTTTTTATGAGATTAATGCATAGCCATATCCTTCCTCATCTTAGGGCTCATGAATTGCAGCTGGGAGTGCACCTTAATCAAGACTAAACAATATTTCCCTAACATTTGAGAATTATCAGAGACAAATCCTACAGACATAATTGGTCTTTGTAAGGCAAGAGGATAGGCATTCTAAGTCCTTATCGTAACTGTTTTTCTACAATTCTCTGAATACAGATATTAAAAAGACTAGGTTTTGCCAATTAACTGGAAATACAGTGATTTCCAATATTCTGATATGGATCTATTCTTGGAAGGACTTATTCTAACAGTCTAGAGTTTGCACACACACATTTTTCAATAGATAGTGGGTTTGCACAAGAGATATGATGAGCTGTGGCAACATGAAAATGCATAAAAGTAGAAATAAGGAATCTGTAGCAGTCCTTTGTAATGTATGTATTTCAGACCTCCTTATCACATTTATATGAGCTAAAAATGAGATACCGAAAACAAGGTTTTCTTTTGAATTTTTTTTTTAATTCTAAGCTTCTTCAGTTAAGTTGCCTGTTACAGACAGTGAATTTTGCATATATCTTTAAGAAGGAAGCTAACAAAGTGTGTGATTATACACCGCAAATTGACTTGTCTGAATCGACACATCCAAGTAACTTAGGGCAGCCCTGAAACCACAGCTGCAATGCCAAGAGTAGATTTATTTCATGAGCTCACTAACAATTTTGGGCGTAAGAGATGCGGGAATACAGGCTGCGTTCGGCTCAGTTCATCTCAGCGAGCAGCAGGAGGAGGGGTGGGGGTGGCTCCCTCCCCTCCTCACTGCAACAAAAACCTTTGGGCATGTCTGTGAGAGTGTGCTAYCTCACCGCAGGAATTCTGCTGCTCAAAACAGACAGAGGATGAGCAACAGTAGGCATGAGAAATTGAGTTTTCCCATACCAATATTTTTAGACCTCCTAGTTGCAACATGACTTTGAGGAAAACTTTTCCGTCCTCATCCCCAAATCTTCCAGTTTTAACCTTTTCCTACCAACACTTGTGATGGCAGATTTGAAGAATATTAATCTTCTGGTAATCATTTTGTCTGAATAATTTATCTGGCAGCTTTGTATTCACTTTCAATGATAAAGATCACCAGTGCAACATATTAAAGATTATTATTTATACTACTTTTCCCATGAAATAAAGCAAATTTAAGAGGAATAAGACTAGTTCAAGATACAATTGAGGCACTTCAGAAATCTGTCCTCTGACAAGTATGATCAGGCCTCAGGTATGGCAGGCTCCAAAATATATCACAGTATTCTTTGTAAATACATTGTTGGCATGTTTAGCACACTTGTGAATTTACAGCAAATKAAATCAAGATGCAGAGCCTGTGTTTGTTCTCAGCAATAGACTTAACAATGGGTGCAATGCATTTGAAAGGGAAAATAAATTCTCTTTTACCCTGTCTGTGGAGGCTGCACCAGGCAGTTGCACAGGCATGGCTGAAAGATCAGGAAGCAGAGCTTTGCATAAAAAATGAATGTTTTGATTTACCTAAATATTCCCTTTGCCTTCAGTGTTGAGTTCAATGCCTTGGAGAAGAAGGGGAGAGTGGCATTTAACTGTCAAAACCTCATCTTTAAAGCTTGATGTGTCTATGTTMGGTGACTGAATTAGCTGACCTTCAAATCTTTCCCTGCACACAGATATTGAGTCACCTTGGATCCTGTAGATACTTATGATAACAACCGTAAAATTTCACAAAGAAAGAAACAACAGCTTTAGGTTTCCACTCATTATTCTTCATTCTCATCTGTCATCCTCAATCTCTTAGCCTTTAGGATATCACTAGCCATCTATACACTTCTCAGGATACTTTTTTGGGCGATGAATTAATCTCCCTGACCAGAAGGGTACAGTGTCATGTTGCTGCTCAAAATAAAGATTATTTTGATGAGGGGTAGTTTGTCTCAGAGACAGAAAGAAATCACTGCTCAATTTCATGGAAGGGGACCATGGCAATGGGAATACCTTTGGGGAAGGTGAAAGTGTGTGGCCTCCTGCTCTTTCTGTCCATACCACCAGTTATTACTTCTGGACTGCTTAAACAGATCATGAAACAAAGTGTCCTTGACTGTGACAAGTGAGCATGGCAAATGTTTTACAGGTTCATACACCTGCATTTGTTATAAACTTTTATTCTTGATCTTTGACAATTACAAAATAAATAATAATAAAAYTGTAGGAAACATCTTCAATTTCCTTTTTTAGCTGTCTCAAAAAAATCCCAGTAGTTTTCGCATTTGAATCAAGTTTCTTAACAGACATATGGTCATAACAGAGAAATCATTCTTGTCAGTAAAGCCCTAAGCTAAGCCCAAAATAATTTGATCATTTGTAAATCATTGTCACTCGAATGTTTTCTCAATATGGCTTAATTATAATTCAACACAATGTTAAGCTTCTGGGAAAAGACCTCCATTAAAGGGTACTTCCTGAGAAAAGCGGGAAATCGAGAGCTCTCAGCTAGCATTGCACTTTATTATTCATGTATAATTCTTCTGCACAACTGAACATCTGCTAATAAATTTGATTCAAGTTTCCATGATAGCTTTTACCTCATCATTCAATCTCTGCATGAGCTTGTATCTGATGAGAATTGACGTTATTTACTTATTGCTGAGAATGCTTATCCTATTAACAATTTAGCCCATAAAGTCATCAGGTAAATTAAAGTGTTTATAAAGAGCCTCCTTSCCCAATTTTAAAAATAAAATAATCTTGGTTTAGAAGAGAATTTCTGTAGAGTCCCTGGAAGCTAAYTGACAGATGGTCACCTTGGCAGTATGCTGCAGTAGTGCAACCATACATTTATTGAGAGTTTCTGATGCAGAAGGTGATCAAGAGCATCAGAAACTATTACTTTTAACTCTGAGTTTTGTCAATCTTCTTTTCCTTTGTGCCTCCACATATATAGATAAGGTAAATCCAGATCAAATATAAAAGTTCCTTTGAACAAGTACAGATCTGTCATATTGATTTGGTGTTTGACTTTGTTCCATGTGCTATAGCTGTTTTCCATGTGGTTAGACCACAGAACTGAGGGTTCAGGTTTCCTAAGTTCATTCTATCTTCTGTGGAATCACTGTCTGGCCTCTTAAGGAGTCACTAAGATCAAGCTTATCAGAAATGCTTACCAATGTCTCTATTTAAGCCAAGAGTTTATTTGTGCCAAGCTTGAAACACCCACAATGGATGAATCCTCTTAATTTTCCTGCCCTTAATCTCTGCATGCGTCTTTTTTTCTTATAAAAGTCATAAAACTAACTCATTTTGTACAGTTATGTGACATAACATTTTTKAATCTCTCAGAAAGGCTTAGTAGAAAGGTCATAATATAAAACCAGAACTCTGGCATTGTACATGATAGAAAGGACTAATACTAAACCAGAAGTAGTGAACGAACAACAAATTCTAAATTTGTCTCCAGATATTTATGGTACAGGACATCAGAATACATAGGAAAGGGAAAACAGTGTCAGCTGAGTTCTGCTCATCCAAAAATGCATCAGGAATGATTAGGCAGGGATGCTATAGAGCCAGCTGAAATGGACATGCACTCACCAGTGACTCACCCAGAAGGAAAATTCCCATCCAAAAAAAACGGAGAACTTTCATCCTCCTTGCAGCCTTGTCTTTCCTTTTTAAAAAGGAAACAAACTTGCGCAAGAATTACAAACAGACCTTTCCTTTCATCCTGGAAAATTTTATTTCATGGATTCTCTAGCTTTCACTATAAGTCCATAAAAAACCTTAAATACGTTACATGTGATAATCATGTAACACTGCTGGAGCTACAGCACTTAYAGTGTCATGAAGCACAAAAGGTTAATTGGCCTGCACTATTGTCAAAAATCTTGTTATTTGAAGCACTGCTAAAAAGGCAATGCATGAATTGCAGCATAACATAGCCCATTTCAGGTTTTATTACATTTCTTTTTCTATTTTCATTTTCAATTGCTTAGACTTCCTTTTGCAAACATTTTTTATTCTCTTTTTAGATTATTTTGGAAAACTGACACTTTTGAATCACGAAAGAAAAATGTCAATTACATTGGTGATTATCCCCTACAGTCCCTGAGACAGGTCATTCACCCATCCTGTCCAGCATTCATATCTACACATGCAATTTTTTTTCTTAGTAACATGTTACAACAATTATTATATTATAAACTTCCTTGAGATTGCATTGCTATAGCAAAATTATTAAATTCATTTGATTGGATGACTTGACCCTAAAACTGTTTTACTATTCAAAATTACAACTAGGAAAAAAAAGATGTGCAATAATTTGAGGTTTTATTCATTGCTGCTGTTTAATTCTGTATTTGAGATGAAAGCACGTTCTGCTTAATAACAACTAGCCATATCAGAAATTAGGAATCTATCTTATCTGAATCTATTTGTACTTCACATTGTCCACAGGAACCCCACTGCTCCTAGAATCAGCTTTCAAGTAGAGATTGCAGGCACTGTATGACCTTTTGTATAATGTGATTATTGCAGGTATGTCATAAGATGTTTGGATATAGTGATTTCTTCATTTGTAGTTTAAAACTATTTTACTTTTTGTGCCGTACTATTCCTTTCTGGTGCATAAGTACCTCACACTGGTTTGATAACCTGGTTAATTATCAACATAATTAACCAGCCCACATTCAGTGCTGGGTCCATTAGGTTTTAGAATTAAAGGGTGTCCACAGACCTTATTCTTCCAATTTTTTTTTTTTCCAGATATGCACCAATTTGTAAGGTTTTATAGTTGGACTTCACCAAATGAAGCTGCACCTTGAAGGACAGATCTCTAGTGGCTTTGCTTTCTTACTGCCTTAGTCCATAGGTAATTGCACTGATGCAAAGCACAAACATTCATCATAATAATAGCATTCTGTACCCAGATTTGGCTTAGAAATATTTTTGTCCATGCAAAGTAATGAGTATTCTGATTCTTTCTTCTGTCTTTGATGAAATTCAAAGAATACACTGAGAAGACAGATTTTCTTAACTGTAGCTTTAAACTTGGAGATGCCAATATTTACACCCCTATAAAAAATTTCATTTATTTAGCATCAGAAGATTTCCCACCAAGATTTCTATGATGATGTTGACAGCCAGTTTCTGGCTATTCTGCACTATTTCAGTTGCATAGGGAATTGAATTGATAGAATTTAGTTGTCCTGGCTAGTGCAAAGAGTTAAACATCTAGAATGACCCTTTACTCAAATACAGATTGTTCATTTAAAAACTGTTGAAAAAGTGAAAATGGAGGACTTATGAAGGAATAGTCCCTTTTATTTACACATCTGGCATCCTGGAAATCAGTTACTAGTAACTACAAGCAATTATGATAAAAATGCCATTTAGGAAAGTTTCTAGCAGTAATGATAATGAAGCAATGAAATAGATTGTCTGGGGATATTGTGGATTCTCCACTACTGGAGGTCTTTAAGAATAGGTTAGGCAAACATCTGTCTGAAATATCAGCACAAACRCTTTAGCAGGGCAGTAAAACCATAACAGAGTGCCTTTGCTTAAGGTCACACACTACCCCAACACAAGCAAAAATAGAGGTTGCAGCTCCACAGTACAAAATGGGACCAGCTGCATGGACTCTCTACAGGTCCCTGACAATATCTCCACATGCAACAATTTTTCTCTGACATGTAGAATGGTTAAGCAATGACAGTARCTCCATGGGTATGCATTTTATGTAGTGTGAAGGTTTTTTTCTGTTTCATACTGAAGTCCTTGATCTGCACAGGGATCTGGGGAGGCACAGCACTGCCACACTGAGGTAACAAAGGGGGATGGTTCTGCTTTCACTTCTCTCCCTCTCTTTTAAAAAGCAGCCCAGCTTGCTGCACTGCCTGTCAGACTGAGTAGTGCTTCCAGGTCATCACTTTTATAAAATATGCAAGAGCACATTAACAGCAGCAGTAATCCAGCAAAGTATTCATATGAATAATTAAACTGAAACTAGAGTTGTCAGAAACACGAGCAAGGTACATGTTGTTCATTATTACCTATGCACTTTCTGCTCACCTCCTGGGGTACTCTCTAATTTGACATATCATGGTGGGTTCCCTACTCTCTCCATTTCCAGCCTCACCCCAAAAGAGCCAGCTGAAGCACATCATGGACAGCCATCCCAACACTGATGACATTATTCAGGACAAAAGTGAGGCTGGGAATGTTTTCTGAAAGGCTGAGTGTTGTGCTCCTGTGCAGGAGGGGACACGTCCSTTTGCATGCACACTACAGCCAAACATTTTATTTTGGGTGCAAGCTAGATCTTTTGGTTTTTTTCTCCTGCTCAGTATAAACCTAAAGAAGGYAAATCAGGGTGAATAAATCAGTCCCTCCCTACTGCTAACTGTGTAGTTTTACAGTTTCATTAGCATGGTATAGATAATATAGTATTAGAGTCACTGCCTCACATTTCTGCTCCTGCACCACCAATATCTCCTCAGCCACCTTGGATTCACTTAGGCTCATAACTTCAAGGTTAATAAGGTGAAGCAAATTAAATTTYGACATTTGAAGCTGGTCAGTTTTCATAGATCATTATCTGCCCACCAAAGATCATAACAAGTATTTGCTCCATCGCAAGTGGGAATGCGTGTGAAGACCCACCGGCAAAAAGRCAGAGAAAGAACCAAAATACCTTTAAAATTTGTAAAGTTACACCATTTTCCTCCTTGGATTAATTCCAAAACTTCCAGTTATTATCCCTTATGCCCCATATATCTGCTCTCTGTATGCTTTTTAATCACTAATGAAATTGCCTCGGTCAAATGCCTGTAATTCAGACTCTTTGCATCAGACCAAGAAGCTTAATTCTCGTCAGCGAATCTCAACTCCACTGAAATTTCACTGAAATCATTGCAGCAGTAAAAATGATGTGAAAGAAGAATTAAACTCTGTCTTAAACTGCTGATTTATTTACTGTGTACAAACTTTAAGGCATTTATTATTTATAGGTACAGAGGTGGGAAATATCCACTTTCTGTTTATTTTTTGGGAAATTGGTATCATGTTGTTATTTGCTTGGTCAAATATAATCTGTGATTGCACTCAACAAATAATACGAAGAGATAATTTATAAGTTTTTTCTCGAAGTTTGTTTAACATGAAGAAGCTCATTCTCTTTGACCAGTGCTTTGCAAGCATTTTCCCTAATCTTATCTGATACCGTTGATTTAATTGAGAAAAGTCACTCTAAAGTAATGACATTTTTCTTGCATGCTTTTGTAAAAAACCTCAGATAATGTAATTAAGACTATGCAAAGCAAAGGAAAAACAACAACAAAATCAYCACAAAAGCAAAACCAGCAATAAATTTTTGAATGCCCAGGCAGAGCAAAGGCATTTGCATATCTGCAATAAAAATTTGACACAGTTAACATATAGCTAGATGACCTGTATATGATCTAATTAAAAAAAATTACATTATGTGGGACTGGGTTGGGAAGAAATAAAGGAAGGAGGGTAGGGAAGAATGAAGGGGGTGTTCTCACTCCCAAAGGGTTATTCATAACACTGCTTTTATCTCAATCATTTTTAAAGATGTCTAGTTAAAAATGGGTCATGGGCTTARTGGCACATAACTGAAGAGGATGTAAAAGGTGCTGAAATCTATTTATGTATCACTAATGTTACAAATAAGAAAAGAAATTCACCTTCATTTAAAGTGTTTGCAGCAAATTATGATATAAACCAGGAAAAAACTCTGTGGGCTCAGTGGGCAATGGATCAAGCCTCTAGACTTGAAGCCACTGGCAGCTCTCTGACTTTACTCATCAGCARAGTTTGGTCTTTTGAATCCTCAGAGTTAATGCCAGCAGTGGCTGCTGCTGTGCTGTCACCTGCACATGCCAGTAGCTCTTCTTGGAGGGAGAAGAAAGAGCTCCTACTTAGATTAGAATAAAGATACCATGAAAAAGGAATTGGTATGAACAGCTTCAAGATACACAAGCCCCTTTCTGCCTTTGTAAACTACAGGACATTTGAATGGCTTTAGGCGGTTGAATAGTGAGCCAGAACACAGACRTACTGGTTTTCTTTTTGTGCAAAGGCCTAAGAAAAGGTTTTTCCCATCAAAACAGAACCACAAGAAAAGATGTCAAGTAGTTTGTGTGTCATCTATAAATATAAGATTTGTCCTCCCATCTTCAATATGTTGGGAAAAAGGAAACGTGACCATATTGTGAACACAGAGTAAAGATGCCAACATGATTTCTCTCAGTTAGAAAACATCTTTTTGTTATAAAATGGGACTAAAGGCCTACAGTCTATCCCACTGAAATCCAGGGTACAGCTGTCATCAAGGGACTGAAGGAAAAGAACAGCATGAAAATATTCTCTGACTTAAAGTAGATCTTGAGTGATAGGAAACAAGGAAACTCCTTTAATCATCTTTTTGTGTTTAATCTTTGCAATGAACCTCCCCAGAACCATGTCCAGTTATTGCTAAAATTATAGTTATGCACAAGCATAAGTGGAAAGAATAATTTAACTATGCTTAAAAGAAAAATCAGTGAATTTTTCAAATTCAAAACTTAACTTTTATTTCAATTCTATTTCCAACAATATAAATAATATTTAAAGCCACATTTTTTTTGTTAGTAAGACTCCAATGGTAAACATACATTGTTGGCTTGGGTAGGGCGAGAGTGGAAATCACAGAATACAAAAATCACATTCTTTTTATTTAGTTTTTCTTATTATGACATCTTTATTAAGGAAAAGGTCTTTGTCCTTGAATACCTGAACAGGCCATGGGAGGGTTAAGGAGATGTCAGTGTTTCTACAATATGTGCATTTTGTAGTCCTTTGACACCCTTTCATTCCCTAGTACATATTGTACAGCAGATATACAGCAAAAGGGCAGACGTGTACACAGAAAGCCAAATACCCTTCGTAATTTTACTAAGCTGGTTATTATCATTATCAACAGACACCTGGGAGAAAAATGGTTACATCGAATGATCACTTTCAGAAACATTTCAGTGACTAGTTCTCTGTCTGGATTCTACCTGACTGCATGTGCTGGGTCAGGTAATCAMCATATGTTCTGCTAACAAACCCTGTGCAATCACTCAGGTAGATTACAGAAGCAAAGAGAAACAGGAGCTTTGATAGAGAAGAATAATCAATAATTTATTTTATCCTTTTAAAGGTAASAAAAAAAAATCCTTATTTTCTTCATTTATTTATTACTTCAAATCTGCTTTTAACCATATATCTTCCATTTGAAAGAAATACTTTCTTAAATGGCTTTTCTGAAATGCCAGCAGAATTTGGGGATTTTTCAATCATTAAAAGCTATTATTTCAATTAGCACTCTACTTTTAGCTATATTCTACTTAGAACGGCATTTCTGAGAAGCCTTGACAAGCAACATGGAGAAACAGCTTCCCCATCTACAAACTGCATTTAATTGTTTGTCTTTAGACAATGTTGAAAGCTTCATTAAAGCACCAGTTTTTGCTGTTGCCCAGATTGAGGAGGATCACAGTGATTCAATAGTTTTATCATGCAATCACAGGATCACAGAATGGATCGAGTTGGAAGGTACCACAGTGTGTCATCTGGTCCCACCTCCATGCTCAAGCAGGGTMATTCCTCGAGCACATGACACAGAATTGCAGGTGGTTCTTGGATATCTCCAGTGAGTGAGACTCCACMACCTCTTGGTCAACTGTTCCAGTGCTCAGTCACCTCCACAGTAAATAAATTCTCCCTCATATTCAGGTGGAATTTCCTCATCTTCAGTTTCTGCCCATTGCCTCTTGTCCTATTGCTTGGCAATAGGACATTGAGAAGAGCCTGGAATCATCCTCTTGGCACCTTCCTTTCAGGCACTCCGAAGTGTGGTGGCCATGAAGCAATACTATTAACATTTTTAGCATTTTTTCTATGTCTTATCCCAGGAAGACTAAAGTCTTGCAGTGCAGTGTAAATTTTTCTTCCAGTCATTTTGTTCTTATCCCTGGGGATTGCTTCTTGTGGTACAAGTGAGCCATTGGAGTGACTTGCCTGCATACAAACAGTCTGAACACAAAAGGCAAGAACAGATATTCATTAATAAGCAACACTATACAAAGGTTTGTTTGTRTTTCGGTTATAAGGATTGAATTTTCAGGCACTTACCTATATCACTCAACTTGAAACTTCCACTACACAGAGTCCTGCACATGAAGTACTGTCCCCGGCCTCCATAAAGGGAAATACTTTACTTACAGAAAGGGAAATAGGTGGTTTAGGGCACAATATATCAGAAATATTTTAGACAATTTCTTTAGGATGAAATGGATTGTACCTTTGAAGCATCTTCTCTTCCCTGGGTGGAAGAGAAGTTTAAACTGGCTAGGGTGCCAGTTTTTTCTGTCTAGAAGAAGTCACGTAGATCCCACCAACAATATCTAAAAAAGGAGGTGTGTAATCTAAAATAATGCATCAACCCAAAAGCCACCTGTTCTCTATCAATCTGAGGGTGAAGTACTGTGCTTTTCTGGAGATGATATGTTCTTTTGATTGATTTTCAACTCAAATAACTTCGTACCTCTAAAAAAATCTTACCCAGTATATGGAATTTTCTAAGCCACTTTATAGTCTCAAAATAGGGACTCCCAAAGATGATTCAGCCCATCCTAAATATCTCAGTAGTTTAGAGAGGTAGAATAAGCCAATTTCTGTGACATTAGATGGGCCTTAGATGAATTCACAAAATTATTATGCTGAAAATAAATCCTAAATTTTAGATTACTGCAAATATATATATATATATATATATATATATATACATTTATTTATTTATTTATTTATTTATTTATCTTACTATATACGTACTGACCTAAGTATATAGGTTCCATAAAAATAAAATTATTCGTAATTGAGTTCAGAAGTTTCATTAAGGCTTTGATGAGAAATATAATTTTAGACCATCCTTTTTTTGGCCCATTATTCAGGCTGATTATTAACCAGTTCAGTGAAATGTGTTCCAACTTTGCTTTCAGATTTTATCAAGGCTGCTAGCACTTCTTTGGTCTTATAGAACGTTGTTTGTGCATTCTGTACTGATACTTCTTATGTATCTATGGAATCTTCTAATTTTGTTCAATTCCTATTCTGGGGTTTACATTCRTACTGAATCCTGACTTGGAACCAGAGCTGTAACTGGTATCATTACATTTCAGAACACCTGGACCAAAAAGTGCACTGGTGCAGGTGCATGTTAGGCAGCATCTGCCTCAGCAAATATCATGGGGCAGTAGTTGTGCACTGCCTGGGGAATGAGATTGTTGTTGATAAAGACTCAAGATCCATCCTACATATGTTCTGTGGCAGGGGGATTGCTTCAGAATAGCTCTCATATGGCTGGTATCAGGTCCATTTGAGCCTGGGGTGTATTAATTTAATACTTCCATGACATTTTCCAGTTTAGCTTCAGAAGGAAAAAAAAAAAACAAAAAAACAAAAAAACAGAAAAAACAAAACAGTTCATTCCCTCTGAGGGAATTCCACAATTAATTCCACAATTAATGGAGCTGACTGGAGAATACCCTAATCTAAAATGCTGGTGAATATAGAGTGTCATAAGTATCTATTTATTTCACCATTTTTGTTAATTTTATTAGAGGAAATGAAAGTTATTTTAAAAGTGCTTTATGTACTAGCTCAGAACAACCACATGCATGCTTGTTTTGCAAATGACTGCAAAGACAGTACTAATATATTTTGAACTAATTTAAATGTTATGTGGTCAGTTAAGATGTTTCAAAATCCACATGGATTCTTGCAAGAGCCACTTTTCAAAAAAAGATTTTTTCAAAATTCTTCCTGCAGCAAATTCATCTTTCAGGGCATCTGAATCTTATTACAACCCACGCATCTAAGGATCTTATAGGTGAACACRAAAAATAATCAGATTAACATTAAGAATCAGCAGTGCTCTTAGAGGTCAACAAGAGYGTATCAGAGATATGAACAATGGGTATTTTTTTTTCTCAAGGTTTGTATCTACCTGAATTAACCTATACAGTTASAGGCATAATTTATATCATTTCAGGCACTCCTTCAGCAACAATTTACATATGTATTCCACTGTACATATCTGAATATTCCCATAAGGCTACTTTAGATAATTCACATCACTGTTATTTAACATATCCTAACATATATTTTCCCCTTTCATTTTCTAGTATGCTTTGTTCAAGAAAGCCCAATAGATTATTTCATGGTAAATATGCTACAATCAAAACAGAAGAAAGTCTTTTAATTGTAGCTGAATAAAGGGTCCCTAAGTTAGCATGCAGCATTCATCACAAAGCAGGTTAGTAACTACACTGAAAAGCAGACTGCAGTTTCAGGCTGTATGCAGAAAACTGAGGGACTTCAGACAGTGTAAAGAAAGAATAGGACACAACATCTCATAACCTTCTTCACCAAATACAGAACCRCCCCCCAACCATAATATAATGAGATGGTAATGAAATAAGGTAAGTCTGATAGAGCTGAAGTAAGAACCATTGCAATATTTTGAATTTTGTGACCAAAGTAAATCACATGTAAATAACAAAATGGGTCAAATTTCCAGAAAGTATTACAGGGAGCTCCTATTTTAATTTGGTATACTGCAACATCAGAGGGAATACTGAGAATCCTTTAATGAATAAAAATGCCAAACTTAAACCTTACACTGTTTCATTCTATTTGTCTTCCCTCTAYGTGGGGGTTTTAAACTGTGCTGCTGTAAAAGCAGATGATTCACAATAATCCTGTGACAAGTTTCATCAGAACAATCATAAGGAATCATGTGTTTTGAATAAAGCAGCCTCAGAGTGATTTGGTGCAAACCCACAAGTACATTTCCACATGCTTGGATAGAGTCAATGCCTYGAGAATCTCTGCTACAGTATGTCTTGATTTTCTACAAGCTAACCTCATTCAGACAATTTTACTCAGTGCACACATATCCCTATCAACAGCATTAGAACATTTAACATCAGTTCAAGGCTTAAAAGTTCTTTTATACCACAAAGCTATGCAATTTGCAGTCTTAAAAGGAATATTCATTTATTACTGCAGCTGAAACAGAGAATGCACAGACTGACTGTTTTAATCAGAGCAGAGCATGGTAGTTTGTGTGAAAAAGGGATGTGTTTGTGTTCATGCTTGTACACATGTTCTTCTATACTTTATCTATACATACAATCACATTTTAATTTGATAAAATTAGCACAGTCACCAAGAACARAGCAAGGCAATATGTAAAAGTTAGGGGACAAAAAAGAATTTAGAGATTTTCATATATAGAATTGCTGGTTTTCACTGAACCTTTTTTATCACATACACTGACAAGAAGAAAATCCTTGAGGTAAAAGATATACTGAGAAGGAAGGCAAACCATGAAGACTAGAGATGAATCACAAAGACATTTTCTCCAGAGATTCATGCCCCTCAAACACCTGAACAATTGGCTGAAACAACCAGCTAAGACCAAGTATCTCCAATGCTTGAAAATATAAGAGAACAGCTAAGCAGTCTTTCAATGRGTTACCGGCTAAGTTTAAATCTGTGTTTGTCATATAATCACAGAATCATTTTGGTTAGAAAAGAGTTTTAGGATCATTGAGTTCAAACATTAGTTCGCTGCTGCTAAGTCCATAACTAAACCATTTCTCAAAGCCCCAAACCCCCACCAAAAAAAATGCTTAGTCTGTTTTGTATGTTTGCGTTCTATGCTCAGTCAAGAAAAATGCACTGGTTTATCATTAGGTTTGCCTCAGTCTGGTTCAGGGGRAAAAAAATGAACCAGGAGAGATTGATAAAATAGCTATGCTGGACATGCTGAGTTAAATTCAAGTCTCAGCATGATGCTAGTCCGGGATTTGAGATCAGATTTTCAGAGGCTTTGGATGAGATTTAGCTCCTAAAGCAGGGTAGGCACCAGACGAGATTGTGAGCTGCTGGTAAGTCTGGGCCAAATAGGACATGATGAGCCAGGGTTAGCCTGATCAATAGCAACAACCTCTGCATTGAGGACTGAGGCTAACGGGTTCCTGTACTCTGCTTAAAGCCAGCTAGGACATGATTTGACCAAGACTGTAACATTTTTAATACTGTGGGAAATTGATGCCAAAGGGTCTTCATCTRTTAGGAATAAAATTCAAGGATTGCAAAGCCTATAGATAGGTTTCTGTCAGAACTAGTCATAGTTTAAATAAGAGCTTGGAGAGTTCAGAAATTAGAAATTGAATATAAAAAATGCATGAAATCAAATATTTCCTATTCTTGTCACAGGTATTATTTAAAAAAAAAAAGAGATTTAAATCTAAATTTTATATTCTTATTATTGTCCATTTTTCTGTAGAGTTTCCCACTTTGAATAGGGATGGCCTAAAGATTTGTCAACATATAAATTATCCCCCTTTAGCACAACAAAGAGAGAGAGAGAGAGAGAGAGAGAGAGAGAGAGAGAGAAAGAAAGAAAGAAAGAAAGAAAGAAAGAAAGAAAGAAAGAAAGAAAGAAAGAAAGAAAGAAAGAAAGAAAAAGAAAGAAAATAAAAAGACAAACCTAATAAAGCATTTAATCCTAAAAGAGATTGAGGAGTTCAGAAAACAAATCACTCGCAGAGCTACCAACAGAACTCATTTTCAAGACTCAATTCAGTGTCATGGCCTCCTTCACTTTCTGCTCCCCTTCTATTAGTCCTGGAGGCAAAGGAAGAAAAATTACATAAARTACTATAGTTACATTTTACTTCCTTGAAAAGTAGAATAATTTAATTTATAAATTTTAATTATGTCCCATTTTCCACAGTTCTCTTCAACACTCTCATCTAAAAAAACCCTTGATTATTTTTAGTACAACACAAATTCCATATGCTTTCCAAAACTTTTTCCACTGTATATAACAGATGCTTTAAATATTAAATGTATATTTTATCTGGGTAAGTCTATTACCACCTACAAAGTAATAGTAGTACAATTTATTCCTAAGCCCCAGTTCCAAAAATAAGGAGAACTATTTGAAAGGTACAAAGTCTGACGAGAAAATGATGATTGTTATTGGATGTTTTTTGACATTTAGCAGTCATTGAAACACAGCTGGGTAATATTTGTCCAGTTTCTTTTAACATTTTAATTTAAATTTAAAGCTGTTATGCTGAAATATGCTGTGGCAGATCTGTGGTTCATGACAGACAACAAAATTCATCAGATGCAAGTAACTAAAGAATGACTACTTATCCCTCTATAACCATTCCTTACTCCATCTCAAATGCAATTAATGAGTTTCTATTTTTTTAATTTAAAACATTTATTTTTTTTTTTATTTAAAACATAGATATTACTCTTCCACAGTACTGCAAGAACATGCAACCCTACAGCTGTCTGGAAAGTCCTAAAATAACATACTGATAGTTATCTTCAGAACAAGTCTATATGTCTCCATGGATAAAATCTGASCAAAGGCCACAGACTAATGCATGGCGCTCTGAGTATCAGATAAAGAAGTCCAATGGAAAAAGCAGCATGTGATCACTTTAATTACAGTAATAGGAAATTACCAGATCTTAAGTAAATTCGCAAAGGCAGTCAGCTTTCCTTAACATTGAAGGGTTTGCCTTTGCAAACATAGTATCACTCTTTTGCCATAAGCTATTTTATGTGTGAATTCCAGGACAATTTATTATCACTCATATATTTTACATGTAAAACTTGCAATTTGGRAAAAAATTATTTCTCTGAGCATGAGTTCATAAATACTTTTTGTGCTTCCTCAGTTAAAAAGAGTCTCTATTTTGTTGATTAGTATTCTGCTCTTGAGTTCTCATCTAGCTTCTATAATAAAGCGTAATCAAACTGGATGTTCCATGAATTTAAGATCTGTGATCCACATGCATGCTAGGTTTGTGCATCCCAGCTGAAGGAATGGATGAAAAGGAAGAAGAGTAAAATTGAGAAAGGTATTGACTTAATATCAGTGAAGTTATTTGATTTGACTTTCCTCCCATCTTCAGTGTGCTCCAGGGGTTTTGGGTGAAATAATATATGGCCCCCACTCAMTTTTCATCTTTCCAGAGTAGCTTCCAATGACAGCAATAAGAGGAATAAATCATAATCAGAAAGCTACAAGTTTAAGAAAAACCCCTCACGTGAAATCTTGCCTCTTCAGCTTCAGCAGTATTCAAATAAACACTACTTATATTTACATGAATTAGACATAATGCTTATAGACCTAAAGCCAGCTTTCTGTCTACATACTAAATCCTGAATCAAATTTTTAAATGGGAGAGGGAAAGAGAGGGAATGAGCAGAATATACAGAAAGGCTTCCTTGGAAGGATCCAGGTGTTGTTTCTGACCACCTTCTGAGTAATGTATCTGAGAGAAGAATGAAGTACTACTACTTCAGTAGAGCAGTTTTTAGCAGCCTTTTACATCCAAAAGTTTGGTTATTCTTCTCTAAATAGTGTTTATTTATTTAGTGTCAATACCCACTAGATCATACCATATCTAAGCTAACTTTTCTAAAACCACATTGTGCTGTTTCAGGTCAGGTGAATCACTCATAACTTATTTTTTGATTTATACACTGTGGACTCACCTCAGAAAAGCAGTCTTAATCCCTAGTTTTATCTACAAAGACCAGTTAACCTGGATATGTCCCTTAAAACCAATAGCATATTAAACATGGAGGTTGTGGATATATTCAGTTGTAGAATTAAACTCTTTGGGGGATGCTCAAACATAGGTGTCTTGTCCCATTTGAGAGACCCTACAATATTCAAGACACATATATGCACGTGGTAGATTTGCACAGGAATTAGGGGCAATCTGTCTTCTT
The DNA here is from genome assembly GCF_030028575.1 of Malurus melanocephalus. Taxonomy (NCBI): domain Eukaryota; kingdom Metazoa; phylum Chordata; class Aves; order Passeriformes; family Maluridae; genus Malurus; species Malurus melanocephalus. The sequence continues at coordinate 198,333 of NW_026623650.1, read as the reverse complement.
CAAAGGCAGCGGCTACAAAGCAGGTGACATAATCTGGTGGAGATGTGTGGGAAACTAAATCTTGAGCAGGAGCTTGTACAGAAGTCATTATATTCATACAGAATATAGAACATGTGCCTTTGGAATACACATGCAAAGAAATACAGCGAGTATCATGCATCAAGGTTATAAATTCTTGCGTACAATTGTGTAAAAGAGAAGCTTTTTTGTATTTTATTTTTTAAAAATCTGTCCTGTGAGAGTTCTTAGTCCATTTGTTAACATCCTGACATAAATAATGTTTTGACTTGGTCCTCCTCACCTCATTCCTACACAATGGGACTGTATCTCTGCACTCACCCAGGGCACCTGTCCTTCTTTCCATTGCCTGTGCATATCCATGAGGCAAGAGAATCTGCTCGGGTGACTCCAGCTTTTTAAAGGGAATCTCCTTAAAGGGCCCCTGCAGTTCTGTTTCCAGCCTCAGCACCTGGCTTTAAAGAGGCAGTAACAATTTTGGGCACAAATAGGCATGGAATTAAAAAAACATTTTGGTTTACCGAGGCCAGAAATTATCCTCCATGCATTCTAGTAGTTTCTTGGGTTGCCCACAGTTTTATATTTCTTAAAGCTGTTATAGTTAAAGAAGCTCTTTCTTCCAAATGTATGTCATTGTGGCTATTTTTAATAATTAAGTTAAACAAGACTTAAAATATAACAGTTGTAGTTTACTCAGATTTCTTTTATTATATCTTTAATGACCCTTTCCAATTCTATCCTTGAGCTATGGCTTRTTTTGTTTTAAATTGAATACAAACAATAATATATTTCCAACTTGACTTTGGAGTTGCTTGCCTTGAGGTAATTTGTAAAACAAATTTAGCATTATTTAAATGCACATTACAATTTTATTTATTGTTAAAAAATTTAAATATTTAAATTTCATTCAATACACATTTTTATTRAAAGGTTAAATAATAAATATTTAAATCAGGTGTTATTTAAATGTAGGGTTGTTTTATTAATGTGTATGGAATGAAATATTGATCATTTAAAAGGAGATTTTGTGAAAAATATTTACATATTACAGATCTTCACATTTGGTGACCAGCCAGAAAGAATTTGAATCTTTCTATTTGTTTCCTTTATGCAAAAGTTAGAAGGTTTATTTTGTTCATTTCTGTCATATAGTTAAATTAATCACATAGATGAACAAATTAAAATAGTTTAAACTTGCAGTTTAAACTCTGATTTGTCAGATAAGTTCAAATCAAAAGGAAACTTCTGAAAAAAACCCCATGTTTCTGATTGTCATGTGATAGGAGAGGAATGACTGAGAAAATGTGAAAGAAGTAAAAAAATCCTTCTTTCTTCATGTTGAAAAAAAAAAAAAAAGAAAAGAAATTTAAGGGGCTCAAGGAACAGCTAGAGCCTTTCTCTAACAGCACAGGTCTTTCTTGTAGAGAAGTTGCCTCCAACTGTGATGGTCCCTGCAGAAAGAAATGAATGCTGTATATGGATGAAGAACTCCAAAAGACAGAGGGGAAAACAGCTGCTATAAATAGTATTTTTGTTTTTCTTTTCACTTGAACTACGCAAAATCAGTAAGTCCTCATTACAAAGCAGTGTTTTCCTCTTACACTGTGATAAAAAATTGCAATTGCCTTGACAGGGCACTAAGATGTTCCCTGCTGATTTCTTCTTCTTCTGTCATGGTTGGCATTACTTCCTGTCATTCCACACTCGAAAGACTTAGACAAGGAYAGCACCTCAGTGACATGTTGATGGGTCATGAGCCATTTCAGAAAATATCTACAAAATAGTATTTGAATAGAYATAAATAAGAAACAGTTAGGATTGAATTTCAGTCTGAGGTCTCCCCATTTTCCTCTGTGTCAATTTCAGCAGCAGAAAGATGAGATTTGTGCTGAATCATAATCACAGTGTAGCCATTCAGGATTTTCCAACCATCAGATCATTCTACCAAAGTGCAGAACCATGAGCCTTCATAACTAATCCAAACTCATGCCACCAGTTGCCAACTGCAAACTTTCAGCAAGGGATTCCACCCCTAAAAACTCAGTGTGACACTATTGCTTGTGACAACCCCCAAAAGCCTGGCACCGTGTGATGTAACCCCACTTCTATTGCCTGCAGAAAAGTTGGCTCCATCATATGCCTGTTTGTGTATGAGCACTTTGGAAAAACTGATGAATCCTGCACATCTACCCTTGTGCAGGGTTCAAGGTGTCAAGTGGAGYTGTTAGATTAGAAAATAAGATATCAGAGCCCAGCTGGAAGCAAAGGGCTTGTTCAGAATAATTGAATATAGGGCTGTGTACATGTGGCAATTGCTTTGAGTAAAACCAGATGAGAGCATCCTTGCAAGTCAGTACKATTGTTCTCTGACATATAAATGTGTTTCTTCGTAAATATATATAAAAAAAAAAAAAATCAAGTTTTAATGAGACACTAAAGGACTGAAGTGCAATTTAGAAAAGCAATCATAAACAAAGAGACTGAAACAAAACCAGTAAAGTACTAAAAAATATACTTTAGAATGAAAAAAAAAACCTAAAAATGGAGCAAAAATATGAAAGGAGTGTGCTTATCAGAAGGTCAGCAACAGTCAAAATAAAARCTAGGTATAGAAATAGTGATAAAGTTCAGGACTCTTTCAGGAAAATAAATTYGTGTWTCTTATGGCATATATAAAAATTATTCACATATTTGGATAACYGACCAGCCAGGACAGCACTTTATCATTCTGATGSAAATACTGCCYCTGGCTAACAYAGTATGATGATAAGCACTCTRAATTGTAAAAGCAAGAAACGGATAAAAATTAGACCTGAATTTCAAGAAATTCTGAACACACTTCTAGTTAGATTCACATAGGGAGTAGAGCGGTTCAGATTTCATCTTGCAACACTATTGCATTTCTCCATGTTTTCCATATGGTCATCTGTCTTGTTGATATAGTTTCTTATTCCTGGCAGATCAGTCACACATTTTAAATATAAAAAGCAAAATAAAATAAATTGTAGTATATAAAATAATAGTAGGAGTAACATATAAATAGAAATTAAGATAGCATTAAGAAGATGCTATCCATGGTCACGACAAGTGAAATAGCTCTTGTGGATGCACAAATGCACTTACATTTTTTTTAGGGAAAGTACTTTATCAGAAAAATAGATGTAGAGAAAATAAGATGTCCATGTAAACAGAGATCTCTGTACTGCTGTGTTTTTAACCAACAAGTAAGAAGTATGTAACAAAGGAGAGCATYTTGATCTGTTCACATTATTGTTCCTCTTGCCAGAGACAGTTCCTATCATAAGCAACAACTTTAGAGAATTGATGTGATTTTTACCTCCATATAGAGTTTTCTTTTCCCATCTATAAAAAAAAAAACACATTAAAAATAAAATAAAACACATCCRTTCTGCAGCTACACACTAAATAACAGGCTAAATGGCTTTAATTTAGGTGACAAATTGGTATAATAATGCAATGTCACCCTCAGAGACTGCCTCACCGAACAACTGACCCTTGGAAAAAGAAGAAGTTATAATCACTTTTTTCTTTGGAAATCTCTCAAAACTTATGTTGAACTTTATTCCTCTCACTTCTTTGCTGTTAGCATCTCAGTGGAGTAACAATGAGTCCAGTATCACATCTCTCACAGTTACAAAAGCTTTAACATTGCTTACATCAGTGAGGAAAACGGCTCAGTGTGGGAACCTGCAGATGCTTCTAAATATTAAATGTTTTGTAACACAATGATGCCAATCAGAAGCAAATGGATTCTGGTGCCCCCCATTCCAGCGAGCATTACCTGAATTTTTACCACTCCTACAATTCTTTTTTTTTCTTTCTCCTACTAACTACAATTCTTTTTTTTTGTTTGCTTATTTTTTAACCAGTGAATGACATATAAATTAATTTAAAAATTGTGCAAAGGCTGATCAAATTAACCTGACAAAACATGGAACACCTTCCCAAGAAGACTGGGCGAGCCACCTCTTTTGTGATGTTTAACAGGCTGTTTTTGTTCTTGGATGCAGTGGCCAAGCCATAATGTGGGTATAGAATATCCCATAAAAATGGAAGCAAGATCCCGTCTGAATGACAAGCTAGTGTGTCAAATGCTGATACTAGGGGGCTGCTACTTTGCTTTAAAGAAGTGAAATCAAGGCATTATCTGTGAATAAAAGAATGCATATTACTTTCAAAATTGGATGTGATTTAATGACATTCTATCCCATTTTCAATTCTTTCCTGTTAGTTTTAGTTTAAGGCTTTGAATTTCTGTTCTTACAGTGCTGCTCTCTACCACCTAAATGATCACGATGTTAAGTAGATATGGATGTAGAGAAAAAGGGAAAAAGCTAAAAATAATTTTCTCAGCACCTAACTACCCTTCAACATACCTATGAAGAAATTCTCCTTGGAAATGAAAACTGATGATAACACATCCATTTTGAAAGGAATTTGACATACCATTGATGTATGTAAATGTTTTGTCATGTCTTTCCTTTCGAGGCAGTGTTTTCATGATGAGCCCACGAGGGAGAAGTTTCACCACCAAATCTGACAGAGAGGCCAGGGAAGCAGCAAAACTTTCCATCCCATGTGGGTGCCTCTCAATCCCGCTAATCCACAGGGGCTCTGAGATGCCTTATTCCCCCTGATTTATTCAGAAATTGGTTTCAGGCAGAGAATTTATTGAGATATGCCTCATTTAGCATCTACAAAGGACTCAGTATCTTGCAAAGGACTATGTGCCATACTATGCTGATTAACTTTGTGTATTACACTGCACATGAGAATGTGATCTGGTCCATGAAAATAGCAGAGCTAGCACGAATAAATCCCAGCATACTGTCTTCTGATTCCACATCTACTCACATAAACCAGTAGAAGCTGGTCCTCCACACTTTTTCCCGTTGACTGTACCAATTAASAGTTCATCCCCAGTGTGTAGGGAGAAGTGGCACTATCATAAAGAGGTAGTTTTGCAAAAGGCAAATTCACGAGAGGCAGAGATATGTTATTTGCAGACTTTCTGAAGCCTTGCTTGAGTACAGTGAGGTTTACAGGTTTTTGGGCTTGGGCTGGTTTGTTGTATTTTTTTTTTTTTCTAATTTCACTTATGACTTTGAACTAAGAAAAAAGTCTTCTAAGTAAATGACAAGAAAAAATGCTTAAGGCAATGGTTTTGTTGACAAAAATATTTTTCTTAAAACTTTTTTAGGTGTCTTCCTTGAGAAGAATGCATGCATGTCTGCTTTCATAATATCTTTACTTTGGCAAAATCACTGGTTTTTGAACAAAAAAAAAAAAAAAAAGGATTAGTTTACCTTTAATGTCGGCACTGGGAAAAAAATTAAGTGGTGAATAGAGATTACCACTCCTAATATGTTTTCCCTTTGGTGTCAATTATTTCAAATCCAGGTTTCAGTTATTTCTATAAAAGTGTGGTAGTCATTTAGACCATGAATACCCTTAAAGAGATCAAAGACTRCCAGAAGATTGATACATGCTGCAAAAATATATTCTTTTGCTTTCACTTAGASTTCACAGACTCTTAAAGCAAAAAATCAACAGAAGCCACTCCTGACATAAAAAGTGAGCACTTTTGTGTTTTTAACTCTTTGGATTTTAGATTAGAGAAGAATCACTGCAAGGTAGAAAAAACCACCCACAGGTAAGAAGCCTGAGAACATAGGTATCCATCCTATTTTTACACAAGAAACGTAAACCTAATAAGGTACTGAAATGATATTTGGCTCACCAGTGGGGATAAAAGAGGTTGTTTAAGCCCTGGCCTCTCATGATATCTGAGATTTCATTCTGAGCCTTCAGAAAACCCAAGTGCTTGAAGATTAGTCTTCTTATGACAAAAATCCCTCCTGTCTTAGTGCGGAATAAGCACAGCAATGGTCAAAACTCCAACAACCACCTTTGTCATCAACATTCACCCCAGTAGTTTTCAGGCTGCTACATTCTAATGGTGGAACTCAGCATCCTCTGCTTCTGAAGTCCATGGATTGTCTGTTTGAATGCTTCAAAATTAGTGATCACTTTTAAAGACCCGGCTCCATTTTGTGTGCATCAGCGCCATGCTGACTGCCTGTTGTCTCTGTATCAAGGACCCCATAGCCCAGTGCATGGATAAACCAGTTTAGGCACATAATATGTTAGCTGATGATACATCTTTAGGCTACAGAAAAGTTTCAGAGGGAAGCAGAAAAGAAAGCCAGCATGGATGAAATGAGCTCACACAAGATTAAATAGCTGAGAAGAGATTGCTTGACAGCRGAAGGAAAAGAACAAATCAAGTAAGCCTCAAGATGTGGTGCACAGGTAAAAGATGTTACTATGTTCTGACAAAGTTAGAATATGCAAATCTTAGGAGATCTTTGAATCCTTGTAATTCTGTTTTTCTGAGAAAAATTTAAATAGGAGTTGTAAACAGCAGAAATTACTGGAAAATGTTTCACTTAATAAGTTAAATATATTTTTAGATCAGTGGTAACTAAGTTTAGTGCTTTCTTTTTGTTTGAATCTATCACTGCTGTTGTTGAACATTTGATACTTAAATCACACGCTGAAACAGCTTATTCATTCCAAAGGGGATAGTACACTATATTCTATCTCCTTCCTTCACAAATATCTTTGATACTTTTAATTTTTACTGCAAGATTCAAGAATTTGTGTAGTGAGTTCTTATATATTGGACCAGCATGTTGCTACATCCAGTCTTGCAAACCCTCCTAATTTAGCATTTCTAGAAGCTTGATCATATACTGAATTGTTGTTCCACAAGAAATCCCAGCATTTTAAAATATTATCTAATTTTGGAGGGGGAATTTGTAGAATCCCAGAAGATAAGGGTCTAATGTGTATGTCTGAAACATTGATACCAGGTGACTGTAAAGCCAACCAAAGATCATTGATAATAATAGACAGGGATTATCACTAATAACTCATCATGCGGAAGAACATGATGAGTCTGGAGAAGAGGGTCGTAAGGAGTTAGGGCAGCACTTTTCCAGGACAAAAAATCCTTGTTCTAGTTCCTGGAGATAAGCTCAACACAATACAGCACAAGCGCAGGAATGAAGCTGAAAAATGGGCGTGGATTGTCGGAGGGGTGAAGAGCACCAAAGACCCCTGAAGCCCTCTAACACACTTCCAGAAGGGTCTGAAAGAGCATTCTGCGAATGATAAATAATTTGCATTGAAAGCGAGTAACCTATATTCAGGATGGGGAGACCCTATCTATAAATGGGTACCCCCCAACTAGCCCGGGTGTGAACCCCAGGGCCCTGGACATCCATGGACTCTGGATTAGTAGTGGAACCAGAAATGGTAATTCCTTCCTTCCTTCCTTCCTTCCTTCCTTCCTTCCTTCCTTCCTTCCTTCCTTCCTTCCTTCCTTCCTTCCTTCCTTCCTTCCTTTCCTCTCTTTCTCTCTCTTCCTCTTTAATTAATCTCTTTCTTTGTCTCTTCTTTTTCATCTCACCCATTTACCCAAAACCCACTGCTCTTTGCCTAAATAATAGGATTAGCATAGTTATTTCTATGCCTACTGTGTAATTTATTAATAAAACTTGGTGAGTTTTTGCAGACTCTGACTTTTGCCTTTCAATCACAATCGTTTACAAATCTTGGGTGCCCCTGTCCCTTAAGGTTGGGATAACACAAAATTTAACAGATTCTCAGAATCTCCAGTTATGTGAGGAAAGAGGACTGACAGCCTTTTCATACTCCTTAGTCATTAATGTGAAAACACAGATAGGCTCTGAGCTGACCTTCCTACAGGACTATCCTTAAACTGGTGGTTCTGCTGTGGAATCATCTGCTTTTTAGTTTTTTTGGGTTTTTTTTTTTTTAAAGCATTCATTTAAAAGCTTCGAGGTAAATGATAAATATTTAACAAAATTCCAGTTTCAGTCTCTCAAAGTGAGAACTGATTTTCTTCCTGGATGCAGAAAAGCAAGTGTGTATCTGCACACAAGTGGTTGGCTGGGAAAGTTAGCTAAGCTAACAGAGGATCAGTTTCAAACCTTTATTTAATCATTCTATGCCAGCACAGCATCAAGCAGAACCTTAATCATCTACTTCACTAACCAATGCTCAGCCCCCAGGGTGTCTCGCTCTGCCAAATGACAYATCTTCATGTTTTACTTTGGCTCTGATATAATCTGAATTTGTCTTCTGACCAGCTTTGTCTAATCTTACTGARACTCCTTTAAAGATGAAGAACTCATTTAGAAAGTTTAGCTGTTTATGAAAAAAAAGTATAAGGAGGAAGAAACCAGGCAGGTTTTCTCTGCATACAGCTTGCAGATTTTGAGTATAGAATTTTATAAGAGTGCATAAGGAACTCCTACCCTCTCAGCATGCCTCTATCCAAGAACATCTTTCTACAGGATCTGTTATTTGAAGAGCATAAATATGAAGGCAGTTTAAGAAAAATCTCATTTAAATGATATTACAAAATGATATTGACTTTGTTTTTCCCAGTTTCCTTCATTAAGAAAAAAAAAATACATAAAAAAGCAATCTAAATAATTACACTCTCTGGGCAGTTTCTATAACAAAGAATCACAGACTCACAGATCATCAGATTCAACATAAGTCCCAGACCTAACACCATCTTGTCAAATAGACCATGGCACAAAGTTCCATGTCCAGTCTTGTGTTAAACACTCCAGGGATGGCGAATCCGCCACAATTCTGGACAGCTCATTCCAATGCCCAGTCACCCTTCCATGAAGAGATTCTTTCTAATGCCCAGGCTAAACCAGCCCTGGTGCAGCTTAAGACTGTGTCCTCTTCTGCTGCCACTGGTTGCCTGGAAGAAGAGGCCAATCCCTACCAGGCTATGCCCCCCTTTCAGGCAGTTGTAGAGAATCATAACTTCTCCCCTGAACCTCCTTTTCTCCAGGAAAAACAGCCCCAGCTCCCTCGGCCACTCCTCATGGGAGGGTGATTCACCTTGTGTCTCACAAAGACCTTAATTTGAAAATGTTTGGGTTTTGTTGAGATGTGTGGTCTCATATTAACAGTACATTTTCTCTTGACAACAAAAAAATCTTTAGGGAAGACTGTGACTTGTCTCTGCACTTTTCTGAAAGTAATGAAGCTCAGCAACATTCCTGACAATAATGAAAGGCAACATACTCAGTTTATTCTTATATACCGTCCAAACCCCAAGATGTGATTTCTCCAGTGAGAATCCAGTGATTCTCACAAAGATCTTCTAAGGGGCATGCATTTATAAACACATTTGACTTTTCTGCTTAAATTACTTCCTGAGTTGTCCATGTACATAATTAATGATAAAAATATGTCCTGGGGAAAATAATCTGGTCGTAAAATCAGCAAAACATAAATATATTTAATATAAAGACACCCACTGCTGAATCCAACAGACATCTAGGAAAAGCTAAGGAAACCCTTTACTATTTCTGTACCGAGCCACAAAGCATGATGCAGATGGTTGTGGAAAGTGACTTTCTGAAGCATCATATCACTGTTGTTTTTCCTATTCAGTTCATCTAAAATTYATTTCATAATCATGCTGAACATCATCTTTATGATATCACATGATATCACAAGCATAAAGATCCTTCCTCTCCCACGAGGGAGCCAAGGCAAGTGCCTCTACATAGCTTTCACCATGCTTTTGAAAATCCCATTAAATTAGAGAATAGGACATTAAATATCCTGGAGGAGAAAGTGCACCTTGAAGCACTGACTCACGAAGGAATCTTTATGTATAAATGTCCTTAGTTTCCATCTCTTCCAGATGCTCCCCTTAGCCAACAGAACAAGTAGTTATCATTTTCCTAACATCTTTCAGAAACATTAGTTCACCCTCTTTCCCCACTACACATACAATTATTATACACATATAGTTCTATGATAGTTGATTTCAAGGGYTTAGACTTGATGCAGGAATTCTAARTAGATATTTTCAATAATTGCACAGCTTATAGCAGTAGGAAAGAATATGTGACAAATTGGCCTCCTGCTATCTCTCCCTTCAACATTTCCTGTGTCTGGCTAAACTAGCTTCAAATAAGCATTTTGGTGTCTACTAAACTCCACTTAGATTCTTATTTAAAAGTGAAACCCAGTTAAGTGCGGAAATTTTGAGGTATTTACCATTTTGTCACTTTACAGACATTAATAAGAAAAATGGGTTTTTGGGTTCTGAATTAAATGGGTCACAGACCAGGTCCTTCCATACMTGCATAATCCAGACAAAATGCTTCCTGTTGCCATGTTTTTAGCTGRCATGTCTACCTGTCAGAGTTAATCTCAAACATATATTTAACACAGATTTCCATGATCTAAAGCAAAAAGCTTTTAGTTGTGCATGGCTTGCAATATAACACCAGAGTGACAAAGTTTGCGAGACACCCACTATTCAATCAGACCTAATTCCTGTGCCCTTCTGGCTGCGCAAACTTTTTCTAAGCTGAAAACTGATGCCCAAAAAGAATTAAAATAATCTTGAGTGCCTGAGACTTATGCATAGGTAATTCAAGGACATATTTTCCCCAAAGTAGATTTTTTACAGACACTCGTTCTCTTAAGGATCTGCAAAGAAAGTGTGAAGTGTTTTCCTCAAATAAATCAGTRGGAAACTCCTGAAATCTTGTTTCTGTACCACTGCAGCCATTCAGATCTTGCTTCTGTTCTTATCTTGAAGCTTTTTACTGTCACCTTGTGAAAAGACTCTCACTAGAGAGTCAGAGTATGAGAGCTTTCCAGCAGCTGCAATAGCAACAGGATTAAGCTGTGATTAACTTCTGTAGGGTATGGGTCAAACCTTGGATAAAGACTTAGAAATGGACYTGTGTTTGTTCTATAACTCTAACATACTACAACTCAGACTTCTTATTGCCATGGACAGACTATTGATTCATAGGCTTATTGTCACTGAGCTGAAATATTTATGAATCACATTGGTGTGAATGTTCAAACACATTAATACAGATAAGAAAACTACGGTTACAAGCAGCTATACTGTCATACACCTGTCAACTCCTGAGCACTCTAAGATACTTCATTAGTTGTATATTTTTGTATGTTGTCCTTGCACTGCATGTTCCAGATACTTTTTCTATTTAAATCTGTGCTTGAAAAGTGATCTCAAAATGATCATTTAAAAAGATTACCAGCATGTTATTCCTTAGCCAAATGTGGTGAATTACTGGCCTCCTTGAATTTGTCACTGTGCTTGACAGCTTGCTCACATATCCAGTTATTATTATGCATTGATTTTAATGATGTATAAACTATATAAATGCTAAGATAAGCACAGAAAAACTTACTGTTACTACATTCTTCCTTATAATACATTAYATACACATCTCATACTTGCTGGAGCAGGAATTCTAAAGATTAGGACAGGTTAATTATGTAAAACATGAGTCCAATAAACATGTCTGTTCTCTGAGTACTGAAGAAGATATCTTGCAAAGCATCATGCAGCAGAAGGCAGAGGAATCATTTGCAATAATGTTTGTTGTTAGAGCTCGTGTAGCCTTTCCCTTTTTCTGAAATGGACATGTCCATTCCTTAGTGCCTATGGAGAATGCAGTTCCAAACCCAGCATGGCTACCAGGACTAGCTTCTGACCACCCGAACAGAATATATATAAAGAAATGAAAAGGTGAATTGGGTGGAACAGTTTAATAAACTATACAGCTGTGTTAGAAAGTGCCTTTATTTTCTTCCCTTAAAATTTTTGAATCTTAAAGACAGGGTTTTTTATATAGTAGAATAAATTAAGAAGACAAGGTAATTTGCATTTTCCTGACTCTGTAGATGTTTCTCAGAGCTGCCATATCACTCCTATCTTGTTGCTATTCTCTCCTAAAGCAGAGCATACTAGTTACAACTAAGTTTAATCAAGCTGAAGCTAATGACCTTCCAAGTGAYTCACATAGATGGGAAGTCTCACTTGAAGCACTATTTTTGCTGTGGACAACGTAACAAAAAAAAATAAAACTATCAAATTGATCTTCACTGCTGATATTTGACTTGYAAGCTGATTTCAAGTACCTATTTAATATTATATATAAATTACTAGTCTGGAATAATTTAGTTTTATATGTCTCTAGAAAACATCGATGATASCTGTTTCTCCAACAGCTGCTGGTTGGCAGCTTGTGGCAGTGCATACCACTGTAGTAGGCAGGCATAATAATTCTATACATTATTCATTCTTTCTGTGAATTAAGACCACGAACTTCTTGTTTTCCAAGGGACCTCAAAAGAAGATTSTTTATCGGGTGATATTAGCCCATTCTGTTTGCCTATCTTTGAAAAGGAACATGTCCAGTCACAAAGTAAATGCTAAAAAAAGTGAGATCACTTCAGGTACCATATTCAGTTAGCCCTCAACAAGTTTAAACAGAAATAGGGTAGGTTTGTATTAGGTAATAGGAAATACTTCTTTACTGTGAGGGTGGCTAGGCCCTAGAGCAGGTTGTCCAGAGAAGTTGTGGATACCCCATCCCTGGAACTTTTCAAGGCCAGACTGGATGGATCTTTGAGCAACAYGTCCTAGAGGAAGGTGTCTCTGCTCATGGAAGGAGGGTGGAACTAGATCTTTTTTAARGTCCCTCAACCCAAACCATGCTATGATTCTATAATTCTATGGTAATAAGAAATCAACAAAGGTGCTGTGGTTTTTCCTTTTAACAAGTTGAAATGAACCCAAGAATTTATTTCCCATGGTTACTAAATCACTGTGACATGCCAATTAAATCTGTCTTCTGAACAGTCATTATACCATGCCTGACAGAGGGAAAAATGTTTTCTGTAGTGCTGTCTCCAACCACAAGGACYATCTAATGCTGTACTTGCCTCTAAAAGAACCCAAAAGTCTAATCATCTCAGATTTATTCTTATTTATTGAAAATAATAACAGAGGGAATGACCATCATACACATCTTCAGTATCTAACTACTATTTTTCTTTCTCTAGATGTAGCAGCAGTAAACTTTGCTTCCAAATCTGAAACCTATAAAGAAACAGCAGCCCTGAAAATTCTGTCTTGAGTCCCCTGGCTAYACTATCTGATACTAAAGCTGCTTGAAATTGTTTGCCAGAGATGAGAGCTGTGGTTGTGTTGATGATCCCTGCCTTCGAAAGCTTTTCAAGATAACAGTCAASTTCAACTTTTTCTAAGTCTGTCTGAACTTTGGGCATAATCTCTTTAAAGCTCCAGCTAAGCTCACCAAGCTTTGCTGGGTTTTCCTTCCCACAACATTTTTTTCTTACATTTGAAAAGCTTCAACAGCCTATCAAGGAGGCTGTGAAGAGCCCTTTTTGCTTCAGATTCTCCTCTGACAGAGAAAAGAGCCAGGGAGCTCCACAAACCATTAAAAAAAAAAGAAAAAAGTATGCAAGCTTGAAAAATGTTTTGAACGTTTTCCCACTGCAAGCTTCGTCTCTGCCACCTTGGCAGGTTGTGCTCAGTTTTGCCGTGCTTAGGTCTGAACGTGCTGGCCCAGGAGGACATTACTATTCCACTTAAACAAGTAAATTCAAATCTGGATCAGTGTTTTGAATTGTCTCTGAYATTTAGGTCCACTATGATTTTAACTCATCTTCATGTTTTCAACAGGAAGCTGAGGTGAAAAATCTTCACAGTTCTGTCATGGTTTTAAAAAATATTTCCATCCAGAAAAAAAATATCTAGTACATATCTGGATACAACATCTGGGTATTGGCAAATAGCCTGGCTCCATTTGGGACACTGCTGTGTTGTTCCAACCACTCCTGCAGACAGTGACTCAGACCCAGCACAGATGCCAAAGAAACTCAAAGGTGTGGAGCTTTGTATCAGTGCATTCTGGCACCATCACTATTATTTCTTTTGTCTGAACTTAGGATAAAGGTATCAATTCAATTTTAAAAGTAGCAAGGTTCTTACTGACAGCAGCTGAGGCTCAGCAAAATGGTCTTACAGTTCATATTAACGTCTATGTCTACAATTGGCCAGGAAAAATATGGAAATTTGGCTTTTCTGTGGTTCTGCCCAAGCCATAATGGCAATAAAATTCTGATTTGTTCCCAAACTGAATTACTGCTTAGAAACCGAAAGAGAAGTGATGTGTAAATGGCACAGCTGTATTCACAGTAWGTCTTTCTGTGTAACTGGAATAGCACAAACAGGTAAAGTGGGAAAGTGGTCAGGCACTGAACATTACTTTGGTATAGAATGAGGCTGAATTTTTGTATATGTTTACAATATGGGTACAGCAATGGGTTTTTAAGCTTTTTTTCACTTATATTTTTCAGTATCCTTGAACAACTGATGAAAAATGTATGAACGCATTTGGACTTTCTCAGGTGCAAGCCAAGTTTTATGCTGTACAGTAGAATTGCCAGGAGCATGTMATGAATTCCATATGGAAAGCAGATTTTCAGTGTTGAAAGCATGACTGAAATGTTTAAGGTGTTTCAGTCATGAAACACCTTATACATTTACTCTAGGAAAACACTGCTTCTACTTCTAAGGAACTAACTAGGACAAAATCTGAAGCCTCTTTTAATTTCYATCCCTTTAACTCCATACACATATTTTACGTCATGTGGATGAAACAGAAAAATACAAAGAGAAAGACAATGAGAAGAAACATGCCTTTGCAAACATAAAGAATTCTTGAGCAAGGTATGCACCACACACGTGTTGCTGGCAGTGCCCATAATCTGTTAAACCTCTCTTAATGCATTCAAATGTAATTCATTTGAAACTCTTTAATAGAAGTGCCAGATAATATTTGTTTCATTGGAACCAAATGATAAATGGAAGAACAGCACTTTTCTTATCTCCATTATTTCATATTTCTATATGTGCTACTCATTGTTTACAAATGTTATAAATATATCCTCAGAGAGTGTTCAAACATTTATGGCTTGTTTAATTCATGAAGAAATTATGCTTTAAATATACATTTTTTTTCTGCCGAGTCTAGCATGGCTAACATGGCTCAAACTCACCATTTTCTTCCCAGGAGGTACCAATGMCAGAAAAATAGTACTGTTCTCTGGAAGTTATATGCAATATTGCATTCTTAACTCCCAAGTCTTAAGAAAAACTGAACAAACAAAAAAAAAACCCATTCTAAGTGTATTTATCTAATCCAATGCTAATAACATTCATTTTTAGTTCAGGTAACATGGATCATAAAACTGTATTAAAATAATTGCATTTTTGTAAAACATTTTTCACCAGGATTGTAATGATACAGATTCCTTAGTTATTTTCTCATAGTAACCTTATAACTGTATTTTTTTTAATGCAATGAGGGTTTATGGCACTCTCTTCTAGTGGAAAAACTAATGTCACTAAAAAAAAAAAAAAGTTTATATGAATTCAAAAGGGTAATAAATTAAAAGTAGCCTTAATTTCCTAGGACCTTTACTTTAACAGAACAAAGCAAAACAAAACAAACAAAAAGGGAAASGGTTTCCAAAAATTTTAGTCTACAATGTATTTTGTCTGTTCTTGTGTTTTTCTTTTCAGCCATTAATTGTTCATTAAGGCCAGGGCCTGAAACAGATTGAGGCAAAATGCTTCTTTGTTGCTGTGCTGAGAGATAGTCCACTGATTTATGGATGTAAGCTGTGAAATTTGACTTCTGAACATGAAAGCAAGACAGCATATATCTGTTTTCTTCTGAGGCCATGTGCTCCATCAGAAGGAATTGTAATTATAGTTATGCCAAGAGAATTTGGTAACAAGCCACTATGCTAGAGACATAGTTCACCTTGGAAATGTCCTTTTATAGATTGAGCTACCATCAATTTCTCGGGAAACAAACAACCATCACACACACAAGAGGAATGTTTTGATTATACAACCATTTTTATACAAATGTTTTTACCAATGTGACTATACCAGAAAGTGTAATGGGGGAAAACAGATTAGGTGACACAAGATAGAAAATCTCTACTCTAGACGAAGCCTGATATGACATTTTGCACTTAAGACTTTGCTACAAAAGTAAAAAAAAAATTGTAATGATAATTTGGGATATCCAAAGAAGCTTACATTCTAACTGGGGACATAATTCACATGGTTATGCTATCTCATTCATTTTTTTCCCCTAATTATTGTCAGGCCTACTGGGAAAAAAAAAGTTATTTTTTTTCTTTTTGTTTGTTTGTTTAATTTCATCCATATTAAGATACCCTTTTAGTCATATGAAAGGCAAATACATGTTTAYATGACCCTTATTCATTCTTTTTTCATATTGAATAGAATGAATATGTATATATGCTATTGAATATTGGTTTACAACTGCATTTTTCTTTCTTTTACACAAGACAACGTATTTGTTATTTCCTTATTAGCATGATTTTGGTTTGCTTTTTTTTAATGAGCAAACAAAAATAGTTACATTAGAAATACTGTCAGAAACAATGAAAAGTGCAACATTGTATATTTCTAATCTCTTCAGAAGCAAATTGTTTCATTTATGAAAACAAGCAAACAAATAAACAAACAAACTAAGTGTTCTAAATTACATTTTAAATTCAAAATATGCTACATGATCTGGCCTGAAAGAGGCTCTAAAATCCAGAAACGAATTTTTCAGATTCACCTGTTGATGCTGGAAACCCGACACACAAAAAAAATTGACTGAGACATGTACATTTGTACATAGATACATAAATACAGAAATTTTACTTTCCTTTCCTGAAATTCTACTTCACAATGAATTATGGGTGTGAGATTTTTCATGGAAATTAAAGAGAAACATTAAATTAATAAAGTGGAAATGCAAATCTGATTAACAGAATTATCTTCTTGTATAGCACATTTGTATTTTGAAACAAGATCAGTAACCTAGCAAAATTCAGAAATAATTAGARTCTTATGTAAATAATAAGCATTTCTGCTCCTAATACACGGTGCTAACAGAAAGTTGAGAAAAGCCCTGCATCAGTACTATAATACAATCTGCCTCCCATCTTTAACCTGAATCTGACACAAATCATTATACTGTAAGGAATCCTCTCCAGTCCTCCCAGACTGTATTAGCAGGAGAAGGAAGGCATCTGAAAAGAAAGCATTCAAGGAAGAGAACAAGATCCTACTATAAAAGATTCAGCTACAAAGCATTGCTGAAACATACCACAAAATTTGTTCAGAGGTTGTGGTTAAGAGCCGGAGAATGCTGGGTGGCTGTGGTGGTAATGTGATTACTGATAAAAGTGACTTTGATGCAAAAGAAACCCTAAAAAACGATACTGCATAGATTTTTCAGTTACTCAAGTCTGTCTATGTTCTCCTTTGAAACATTATTTCGAAGCTCATAGTACAGCTTGAATGTTTCCCATTCGAGGCTCTAAGTTCTCAGACAGGGGCAAAAGTACATTCAGTATACTCTGTATCATCCCAAATGATATTGCTAGCAGAAAATGCTTCAATGAAAGAAAAATGAACTCTATGTCAAAACAGATTATTATTCTGTGGAAGCCAAGAAAAGAGCTACAAGTTCTGACTTGGCCACATCTAGCTGTGCATAATCACAAAATCAATGCAGAAGTAGCAGGACCAAACATGTGGAAGAAAATAAATATCTGACCTTGTTCCAAGACACATGATTAAAACACAAGGGCAAATTTAATTCAATAGCGACCAGANAAAAAAAAAAAAAAAAAAAAAAAAAAAAAAAAAAAAAAAAAAAAAAAAAAAAAAAAAAAAAAAAAAAAAAAAAAAAAAAAAAAAAAAGGATGTTAGGCTTCTCTCTGAAAAATGTCGTAAACCAGCCTAAACATGTTCATTTATAATGCTGCAGGAAGGACTAATCTGTAATTAGAGCTTTACAAAAATTAGGACAGCCTGTACAGAAGAATATGGAGCTTGACAGGCTTGACTAAATAATGCAAGGTCAAAGTAAGAGACAGTATTGGCTCTATTAGCACAACAAAAGAGCAAATATCAAAGCGATCTCTGGAACAATTGCACAACTAAGTTGCTACATGTCAAAATGAACAGCCATGCAAAGCAGAGAAAAAAAGGCAAGGTTTATGCAGAAAAGAAAACCCTAAAATTTYCCTATCACACTGCTGATCAGCAGTGTAGCCGATACATGCTCAGCAACCAAATGGAATTCATTCCTGTAAAAAAAAATTTCTATTAGTGTTGAATGCATGATGTAGAAGGAAAAAAAATAAAAAAGGACTTCAAAGGCAAATGCCATTCCACAGACCAAATCATATCTGCCTGTGTATGATACTGACGAAAGCTAAATGGAAATGGAGTGATTTGATATGCTGCTGCTGGGATTACTTCTGATGGGAGTGCTGTGCCATCCTGTAAYATTAAATGTGTTGCAGCMTGATCCAGCTTCTGTGCAGTCTGCYGGGGTCTTTCCTTTCATGGAAGTGAGAAATGCATCATCTTCTTAATAAGAAAGGAAAGGTGGGGAGAGATGGAAGGTTAAATTGTGGAGGGCATTCATGGCTTCTGCTTTCAGCCCAGCCCACTGTACAGAGCTGCTGCATTGCTGCAGTGTCAGCCTGAGGAGGAAATTGTCACTTTGAGGGTCACAGACTATAACTCCATYGCCCAGCTTCTTCAAAGAGAGGAGCAAATGTCAGTCTGCACACACACATTATCCCCCCTGACCTATTTTATGTCAGGAAACACACTAAAGGTGCAAAGATGCTTCATGTAGTCCCCACTCTTGCATTCCCTGGTCACCAGAATGAAAAAATACGTTTCCATGAAGYCATCTCTATTCTAAATACAGTTGCCTGTGGCATGTCATGCCAAAAGGGTATCARCACAGTTCCCTGCAGGCTGAATAAGCCATGACCTGACCCCAAGTTCTGCTCTTCTCTCCGTATGCATGTGATAGAGAAATAACTCTAAGAAAAATATGACAGAAGCAAATCAGTAATGATCAAGGCAGTGGCTACCTTCTTAATCAACATGTGGCCCAGGTTCTTTTAAGAAAATAATGCTTCACAATACCTATACCTTTTTTTCTTTTATGCTATTTTCCTGCTGTCTTCCACAAAGCATTTCATCTGCCTAGAGAAAAAGAGAGGCTGCTGACCTTCCCATTTACAATAACCATTGAGAGGGATTCACTTCACCTAAGCTTGGCCCCATACAGAACAGCCTTCTAGCTTAACATATTAATTTTTGAACCTTTCTTAGAGAATTTTACYTGTATTGAACATTTATTTCAGGATGTGCTGTGCCATGTTATTGATGAACCAAATGTATATGGTGTTGGCATAAGTGATTCTTCTTATGTCTTTTTGTCCTTCATAAAAAATCCTAGTTATAAGATGCTGTCTTGATCCCTTTCTTCTTCCTGAGGCTTAGTGTGTTTTGATTATAATGAAATCCATGTTAATTGACCACTCAAAGACCGGGTCTATACTTCAGTCACAAACTTACACATCTCAGCTATTTTTAAAATAGCTGTTCCTGGTGTAGTAGCAGTTTAATCAAGACAGTATGGAGCTTAGTGCAGCCTAAGCATTTCTCCTCTGTACTATTGTTATTCTTACAGCAAAATAACATCTCAAAGCTGTCCTTTAAGGTACGTTATTGTACTTGGAACGCAGAGCATTTTAAGGACGTAGTAAGATGGATACAAATCAAAAAGTGTGAAAAGAAAAATATTTCTCAATTGAAGCATAAACTCAGTATGTTAGTCAACATAATAAAATAAAAGTTGCAAAATACCTTTCTTGGAATGCTGTTAGGAATCCCCATTTATATACAATATTTTTACTGCTGATCTTAGTGATTTTACAGAAACATACAATTATGCAAGATAGCAACAAAATTATGTTTGGAGGTTTTCTAGTCCATTTCCCCAATTTGAGCATCTATCAGTATTTTAGATTGGCAGTATTAAAGTCCACAAGGATTTTTACAGTGTTCCTGTCTCTTCTCTGAAGGCAAAGATTTTCAACACGCGATCTGTTTTTTGAAATCTAGAACAAAAAGAAAAATAACAATAACAAGAATCCATAAAAATTGTGAATTTTAAAGCATCTGTCCAGTGCATACTGACTAAATTACCCAAGACACAAACTCTTCAACACATTTTAAAGTTTTTTAAAATACCAAAAATACCCATTTAGATTAAATCCCATTTACTAACTTCCAGAAGGTCAAACTTCACCTGACTTCATTTAGCCAAGCGATTGATCTGTCTTTCTACCTATTAAATAAAAATAAAGCTTTTACATTCATTGTATTTTCTTAAGTCTGGTGTATACATTTACTTAAAATAGAGCTGTGACTATGCAAAGTGAAGAGTTCCAAAGTATATATTAATTGGTATTGGAGTTCAAAGCATTTTAATCAACTTGTTAAAGATAGGTGTTAATGTCTCTGGATCTGGTCTGAGGATTTAATACTAGAAATATTATTTTGCTCTGATGAGGCTTCTGATGTTCTTTTAAAGCAGGTGGTCATTTCACAGAGATAGACTTTAGATACTTGCTTCCCTGTAATTATTTTTTTTTCCCTTTAATTTAAATAAAGTTTATTAAAAAAAGCTCGGAATGAATGATCACACTTTCCATGGCCATTCATTTGCCTGCAGCACCACTTTTCAGAATTTTCATAATACATAAAATGTGATTAGAATAATTTACTGTTCTTCATGAATAATAAATTATGTAATAATTTCCTATTCACACATYTCTTACAGAACAAGCTTGTTTGGTTATATTGCTTGTCTTGATATTATGAAGTTATTAAAACTTTTCTGTGTTAAATTAAGGATTCCCTAAGTTTGCTTCAGTATGTTTGGTCACATTTTGTACAAGTTTAGTCTAGTGCACAGCTATGTTTAGTACATGTTTAGTTAGCTTGGACCCGGGTTCTGGCAATAGTTCTATTGTCTTCTTGGAKAATCTGTTTTTTGTCTTGTCTTGTCTAAACTTCCTTAGGTTTTATACTAATTTTTTTCATGCTGGGCCAGCACTGCTCYGCAGCAGCTGAAACACTGGTGTGTTATCAACACTTTTCCTGGCTACCAACACAACCAACTCTGTGAGTGCTGCTGTGGGAAAATGAACTCCATCTCAGCCAGACCAAATACAATCTCTAACAATCATGCCTGGGAAAGAAGAGCTGTCCCCATACACAACACTCTAGCAAAAATAAATAACTAAATAATCCAACATAAACCCCAGGTTATACTTTGGTTGATCTCAAAAGCAGCAGCCCATGACTGAACAAAAGCCTGCAGAACGTGGGAGTAATGGGCAGACCATGGGCAGATTTGACATTAAAGTTTTCCTTATACTTCTGATCCAGGGTAAAATAGGGAATCTACTCATCACAATACTTTTTTTTTTTTGTTTTCCTTAAGGCCTTTCTTTGTTCCTTTGGAAGCTAATTACTGAGGTGTTAGTATCCCAAAGCTTTAAGCTCCTAAGAATATTTGAGGTGAAATGGTCTCAAGGTAAATACCAAAATAGTTCTATGCACCCACACAAGCACACACATATACTTGCTCTGCTTCCATTTCCCCTGACTTTCATCAGTTGAGATAAATGAACTCCATTTCTCACAGGAAAAAAAGAAAAAAAAAAAAAAAAAAAAAAAAAAAAAAAAAAAAAAAAAAAAAAAAAAAAAAAAACAAACACCAACAAAATCAGACCAACCACATCTTCACCAAATTTTCCATTTCGGGATTTTCATTTAATTTTGTATTGCTGCTTGCCAACTTAGTGGGACAGTCGTCCCTCATTCCAATACCTTCAGACTATCCTTTCAGTAATGAGTCTGAGTTGAAGATTTGATTGAGAAAAACCCACGTGACTATGAAATGGATTATCTGGTAATATACCATTAGTATTTCTCAGATGACATTTGAAGATGAACTTAACCTTTTAAGTGAAAATTACATGTTACTAAAAATGCATTTTATTGTAATAAAAATGTTTAAATGTGATCTTCTTTTTTCATATCATTTCAGACATTGGGTCTTTTTCAGTTGATTATATTAGACTTTATAGTTTTTGTTTTCTTCCTTTTTCAGTCTCTTTATTGAATTTGCATGATCAACTATATTTACTTTTAGAGTTCAATCTTGATGATTTATTCAAAATTCCATTTTCATACTGTTTTCACAGATGCTGCAAACCAGCTGGCTCCAGCCAAGATTTCTCCAATTAGCATCAGGGTCAACCTTTCCTTCCCTCCATCACTTGATCATACAGCTGATATAAAAACACGGTGAAAGAAGGGAAGGATGGAAAGGAGTGGTAGCCTGTTTTACATTGAGGGATTTTGATTGCACAGTACTTTGACCTGTTTTTATTTAACTTGGTAGGAGCTTTGCTACTGATCTCAGTCTCTATTGGTCCAGACTTTATTAAAGAGATTTTTTCRTTGGATTCTTTTAAAACCCCACATTACATTATTCAGAAGGGAAATCAATCTACTAAGAGAAGTCACTTTCAGAGTAAATACAGTAGTGAGCTGTGCAAATGCACATATTTAACCTTTGAAATTTCTTTGAAAAACATTATGTTATTCTCCCCAGTATCACCTTCAAAGGGCTTACAGTAATGGCTCTCTGTCCTTTGATTTCATTGGTCATTGAAGAAATCAGTGCCATTGAAAGGACACTTGAGTTTTGGTAGCAAAGGAGCTGTGGGATTTCAGACTGTTTGAGAAGAGGCTGAATACAAAATGTGTATAAGCCTCAGATTAGCACTAGACCATCATTTCCACATGCAACATGAGAATCCTTCAAGTATTTTATACAATATTTTAAATGTTTGCAATTAGTTCATATAAGAATCATGATTTTTTTATCCCTGATTTCATCAACACTGAAATCAAAGGCACTCAGCCACTAATTCTACTGTTAACAAAACAAAGCAAAATTTAAACCTTCACTAAGCGTACAGCATAGCAACTTATGTGGCCCGAGAGTAGACAGTCTGATTATTGTCTGCAGTAGGTGTAATACCAAAATTACACAGTGTGTTGCATGTTTACCCAAGCACGTTCATATGTAATTTGTCTGTGCAGCAGCATACACAGCTCTTTCCACTCAGGGATTCACCATCCAGTCCTYCAAAAGGACAATTGTSACATCTRTTGCAAACCCAACAGCATCACAAACATTAGCCCTTGGGCTGCACTGCTTGGCAGGGCAGGTGTAGAGTCCCACCTTCAGACAGGAAATAGGGAGATGATCAGCCTYCTTAAAAGATTTATTATTTCCCCCTGAAATACTGATAYGCTTTAGGGTTTAACCAAAACAAAACCTGTGTCCCAGTGAGGTTGCACAACTTCAGTTAAATATTGATCTAATTGCTTTGTGTATTATCATATTCTACCATTACTACTGCATAGACGTAGGGAAGCCAAACCCCTTCCAGCAATTCACAGTGAAAGGATGAGAAGCCATGGATGCTTGACACTAGGAAAATAATTTACTACAAGCGTAGCCAAACACTGGACCAGAGAAGTCCAGATTTTGCAACTTATTCACATAACATARCACAATGATAAAAAACTGAGGCAATTGATAAAGTAGTTCTGAAACTCCTTACTATGGAGTGTGAGAATTGCTGYAAGGAATAATTTGAGAAATATCTCTGCAGATGCCTCATATTTTCAAAAATAACTAGGTCATGAATCCCTCAAGGATTGAATTCCACCTTTCTTTTACCACCAGAAGTTCTTTTATTTACAGGAGTTTTCTGCCAAATTCAGGAAAAATGTGTCAAGACCAGAGTGCATAACAAACAGATTGGATTACACAAGCATTGCCTCCCCTGTTGTCTGATGGAATAACAAGAACATGTCTCGGAGAAATGAGCCATTTCCTTTCATCCATTTGAACTGAACAGGCACCATGCTGAACTGCACACTGAATCTTCTAGCAGGCATATCTTTCATTYAAAGGAATTAACCACATGCATCTAGATGCATCTAGATCTAGGAGRCAGAAAGAGGGGAGACAGGAGTAGAGTTCAGCTCAAAATCCATGGGCATCCCTCTTCTGTGTGACTTTTCTTCAAGAGAATCCTCAGGATTCAGCCCCATGGAGTGCTAAGTTACCTCACCTACCACTAAACATCAAAGAGGTTCAAGGGCACTCAGCGTCTCGCAGAACAGAGCTTCAGCCTGWCGACATGTTTAAACTCCAGACACTTATTTTTAATGAATTAAACAACATTCCCTTCTATGGTCTCCCCCTTCACCAGTACTTTTCTCCTTTCAAGCCTGATTTAGAAAAGTGCTAAATAAAACGAACACTTACTCCTTTCCTTTTCCATCACCAATTATCACTGACAGACACAGCCAAATGGCACAGAGGATTTCTTTGCCACATGGGTGGTCTTCAGGCTACAGCTCTGAAAYATGGTAATAAATTCAGCACTGCCTAACAGCAGTGACAGAAGCAAAAGTAAAGGGAGGGCAGAGGTAYTTTCTAACATTTTTCTAAATCAGGTTCAGAAGTATGTTTCTGTTAAGAGCTCACTTCTTGCTTTATAAGATCTGGCACCTATCTCTGCAAGTGGAATAATGGCCTTAACGTGCACTAATTACTGAACTTCTCTGGTGGRGCAAAAGCAATATCAGGACTGAATCACTCAACCCCTGCCACCACCCGAGCTGGTTGAAATGTTAAGGGAAACGTCGAATCCAACAGGAAAAGAAGCTTGTGAGAGTTCCAGCTCAGGTCTCCTTGCCAATCCTTCCCAAGTAACAGTATTGCGACTCTTCAAAAGACGGTACAGACCCATTTTTCTCCTCTTTAATTTGGCTGAAAAGTCCTTGTATGACAAAACAGGACAAAAAGTGGTAGGTAGAGCATGCCCTGCCACTGCAGTGAAGCCTGCTACACCATACGTCACTTTGCAGTCCATGTGCCCAGTTGGATGAGTAAGTTGAAAGGAAGCACTTCAAATGAGAGCACTGAGCATGAGCCTCACCTCACCTAAAGTCAGATGGACAATGTTGAGGTTCCTGTTACAATTCCCTCCATAGTCAGAAAGATGAAATAAGGAGGTATTTTCAGCTGCACTATTTAAAAGGTTTCTTTTAAGATGGGGTGAGTTACTTTTCTCTGTGGACTATGAAAGTGGATTTGACAAACTATTGATTCATGGGTCCAAGATCCCTCTGTTTGCTGCAGCCCTGTGACTTCTCTGCCTCTGCATACTCTATAGTGGATTAAATAGTGGTCTTTATTATCTGTTTTCCAGTCACAGACTGAGATGGTCTTGGCCAAGGAAAAAATGTTTATGTGATGGATAGTACAGAAAAAAAAAAAAAAAAAAAAAAAAGCACAGTGGAGAAAACATATATGTATGTTCTACTACTAATAAATACTAATGTATTTAGGGAGGGATGTATTTAGGGAACAGGGCAGTGTGAAACAGTAAATAAAACTAATCTCATTTTCTGAAATGCTCTTCATTTTAAGTGAGACAAGCTTGTTATTTCATAAAGATGTCAGCTATTTTGATGGCATTATTTTTTAATAACAACATGTTGCAGGGTACAGCATTACATTAAAAATCTATGGTCACATTAGATTTGGGTAATTGCAAGGGCTGAGTCAATGGAGAAAAGAGAGTGTTCTTGTATTGAAAAAGTTCCCCACCACATCACTTGTGCATTAGCAGCAGGGCCGGGGGCGGAGGAGCTCATTGCTTTCACAAGACTGGAAACAGTTCCAACATTCCCACTGCCAGAATACTTTATTAATATTCCTTGTCTTACAGCCTGGCAAGTGAAAAACTAGAGACCTGTCATCAATTAGAATGGTGATGATGAGCCAGCCGAAAATAGGCCAATGAACAGGGTAAGTGCCCCTGTGGTTTGTCAATTACCTGAATTATTTGCAGTAGTTTTAGTGTCATCTGCAATGAATACAAATAGAAAGCACATGATGTCTGGAATGCAGCATGTTTAAGATCAGCTTGGGTGTTAACAGAGGAGGGGAAACAACTGACATGTTTTAGCAGAAATATCGCAGAAGAGGAGCTCTCATTCACGTCTCTCTCCCCACCTTCACACATGTTGACTAGACTCCATTCTGTCTGGCAGCCCTGTGCTTTTTATAGAGGGTAAACCCTGGTGGAGGGAAGTGCAGCTTTGCTGACCCGCTGTCTGTGTCACAGTGTCACTGGTCATTGTCACCACTCCTTGTCAATGACTCACCCAGAATCAGGAAAATGGGCCAGCAGGACTGGTCATGTAAGTAATTKCAGGGGATCTCAGCTCAGCAAGGCAACTCTTCCTAAAAAATGCTTTTGTAGACAGGAGACAACAAGCAAAACAGGCAAGAATAAGGAAATTCAATATTCCTGAATTCAACCACATTTTTAAAAATAATTTAAAAAAAAAAAAGAGTAAAAATTCAAATGAAAGAGATGGATTTTGTGTGTGCGTGTTTGTTCAAAAGCTTCTAAGCAACCTTTRCTGTAAATTCCATGACAAATCTCTTACGATGACTCAGAAAATATTATACTCTTCTAACAATGACCTTTTATTCTTTYCTGGGAAAGCAGCTGGACTACCACTGGTTTGGTGAATATGTAGACTGATTGCTCGTTTGTTGGTCTTCCTTTTACACTTTTCCTTTTCTTTATATTTTTCCATCCTTTCTTGCTTTGTACTCTTCCCTCCCACTTCTTCTTTAACCTCATCAGAAATCATTAGGTAATTGTAATGACTTGACATTTATCATTTTCTATCTAGCCACACTGATATTTTTTGCTATTTAAAGGAATGCATGGATAGCTATTGGCATCTCTTCAAGTTTTCTGCTGTTCCTAGAAGATATTTGAAAAAATGTATTCTGTAAGGCTGCTTGATAAATTTCTGAATTTTCAGTAAAATCACTGAATGCAATAAAATYTGGAGTGCTWCAAAKGGACYTATAACTCCAGAACCTTCTCCCTTYCTAAYTGGCTTTCATATAACCCTAGAGGCTAAATCTGTTACAAACACCTAACCTTCATCAAGAAATTTAAGATGTAGGCTYTTAGAATCCTGGCACTGAAAATGTCTGGCCTCCCCATTTCCTAAGCAGTCAGACCAAGACAGAAGAAAGAGGCAGTTCTGAATGTAAATTTCTTCTACACACTCAGGGAATGCATAGTATGCATCAGTAATACTGGCCTCCCTACAAAAAGCAGGTAATTTAGGAGAATTAACACAGAAGCTCAGCTCATCRCCAGGAAAAGCTCAAAGTCCATAAGTCTCTCCAGGGCAAGCACCACAAACAGACTAGGAGGTCTTGACCACCAGAATGAAGCAAGTATTAAGACCCAAAATGTGGCCAGAAAYCACTGTTTTGGAATGAGCACTCTGAGTGCTAAAATTTCAATTTGCTTYATTCTGTCTACCAATAACAGTGACTGCATCTTCTATAATGAGAAAAAGCTAAAAAATTAAGACCTTGCAAATTCCTTACAACTTTAGAATATACAAAACATTCAAAAGAAGCCYACAGTGATTGGTAACTACTCTAAAATGATCTCAAAAYCCATCATTCAGGTATAGCAATACARTAGAAGTGTGGAGTAGAAATTTGGCTTTTTTACTTGGTGCACATGCTGTCATCATGCTATGAACATTAAGTGGGCTGATTCACTTCACAGAATATCCAGTATTGTTACTAAATTCCACAGTGACTGTTTTATTATGCTAATTGATAATCTAGTGTGCTCCAAAGATTAAAGAAAAATGAAATTAAAGCTACAAAATCAAAGGGTAACAACTTTATAATGCCTCTTTAATTTAGTGAAATACAATTAAAGTCACACAGAGATAGGATTGACTATGAATACCAAAATGAATGTAATTGACAGAGTAAATGTTACAGAGCAGGGCTGCATAAGAGCAAAAAGAAATGCCAATAAACTTCAGTGCCACTGAGCTGTGCCATTGAGCAGGCGCAAAGGACATCACAAGTCTTAAAAGTCCTTGGGGTAGCCAGCCACAAAGAAAACTATGATGAATGTTTATGAAATCACAAGTAGATAGTATTGGAAGGGTCTAATTTTACAGGCATGTAAAGAGCACTAGAATTGTAATGTGGACTGTAATTACAGTAGAAGCTTGACAGCGCRCAAGAAAAATGCTCCATTGATTGGGAAAATCTGAGCTGAATATACTGCAATTTGTAAAAACCTTCAGTGCTGGCAACCTGCATTTTAAAAATGGTTTCTTCTAGGCTGTAATCTGTAGTGAAGTTACCTCAATATTTATTTAAAGTTTTTAAAGTCAGTAGAAACATTGTAGTACAACCTTCAAATTTATGCTATTGTAGGCCAGTAATTCAATAGCTCTTCTGTACTGGGCTGCTTATTAAACCATCTTTTCATAAACCAGATTCCCTGACACCTCCTTACTGGTTGCATTCTGTCTGGGAGAACTGCACCAATCCTATTTAACAGAACACCATACCTTCAAATTACTGGGGTCAATAATGGTGTATAGGGCCTTTTCAGTGGAGATTGCCTTTGCCAAAAAAWCTCTGATGTTAGAAATTTGAAGGTGTGATCTTCTGCAGGCTTTGTGGCTATGGTGATAGATGAGGCAGTCCTGCTCCACATCCCATGGGATATTCACGTTTATCACATAAATTGTTGGCATTTTATTATCCCTAGAAGTAACATGTATGGCTCCAGAAAAAAAAATCCTGCTTGGAGAATCTTCACTAAGCTTATTCTATGAAGAGAAGTAGGAGTCCAGTTCCTCTGGCTGTCAACACAACATATTTTTTGAATAATGAATTCACAGCCAAATAACATTTTGCAAAATTGCCTATATCTAGCAGACTGAGTTTACATGAGTATAATAATTGGGTTTTACAGTCAGGTTTTCACAACCTGATTATTTTTAAATTGCATAGTAAAAAAATGAATGAACCTGTTCTGAGGGATTCATCTTTGCTTTTTAGGCATATACAATGTAGAGTTCTAAATATACTAAGCATCTAAACAGCCTTTATAACTGAAGGGAAAAATACTACCTTCTGGAGGATGATTTGTTTCTTCAAAGAAAGATGAATCATGGCCAGTATATGTCTAAAAAGCTCAAGTGCAGCTATCTATACTGYCAGCTTTTGGTATTGAGTAAAAATTATCCTTTTTTCTCCCAGTCAGGAGAGTAAAGGTTGTAGTTATGTATTCTTTCAAATATAAATTAGTTTATGAACAAATGAGTTAAAGAAATTTATTTACACTTGACCTCAATTTTTTTTTTGTCAAAACTTAGGGGTGGGGGGAGAGGCACTTTGAAATAACTCAATAACTACATCTGCCTCAAATAAGGAGATTTTCTATTCAAGTCATAGTCTGAATGAGAATCTTTGACTTATTTAAATAARCTTTGCATAACCTGGTATTTTCCCAACTAACTGCAGTTCCTGCAAATATTTCAATTGAGTTCATGTCATAGGAAAATTAGACTCAGTGATGATATATACACCAGTAAATTAAGGATTCCCAGACTGGATTTGACAGTGACATTCACCTGCAAAGAATGTCCCATCTCCCTACTACTAAACCTTCATATTCCGTACAACAGGGCAATAAAGCTATCTGTAGGAATAATAACTGTTTTAATGTCATTCCTGAACTCTGCCTTGAAATTATTTTCAGCTGCTATTTAGTCTGGGGTCAAAATAATATCAGGTGCTACACTAATAATTTCAAGTATAAAATTAAGACAGACAATTAAGATAATCAAGGCCAGTGATGTCCTCAACATTTCATTTGCACTCTGATGAAATAAATTCAATTCCTCTGCAATTTTCAGAGTTCAGCTCATCACTGATTTTTTTTTTTTTTCTGTAATATTGGGAAGTTGATAGGCTCTATTAGACAGCTAAAATAGGTCTATATAAGGATGGGGGTTAACCCACTCAGCAGCTAAGCACCAGCACAGATGATCAGTCATTCCACACCCACACCAGAAAGGTAAAARTGAGAGTAAACACTTGGGTCAAGATACAAACAGTTTCATAAGTAAAGGAAAGAGAGGTCAAAACCAAATGTGATGTAAAGGTAGTCACTCACCAACTCCTATCACATGATTATTCCCAGCTAGTCTCAAAGCAAGCAAAATTTGGGGAAAATTTCTCCCCTCAACTTCACTGTTGAGCAATGTTATATGGCACACAATCCCTTTGATCAGTTGAGGTCAGCCATCCTGGCCATGTCCCCTCTCAACCTCTTATGCACTCCCAGCCTATTYACTGGCAGCCAAAGGGATGAACAGAGAAAGCCTCTGTGCTTCAAAATTGCTGTTCAACAGTTACCAAAACACTGACATGTTATCATAACCAGTTTAGACACAGGTCCATGCAGCTTCCTATGAAAAAGGTTGGTACCAAACCAGCCAGACCCAGTACAAAGTCACTACCCAAAATGAACTAGAAAATTTTGACCTGTGGAAGAAGCTCTTTCAGCTGCCAAAAATCCCAGATTACGGAAAAAGCATTTAAATATGTGATTTATTTATAAAAAGAAGCTATTTCTACTGATACTGTTATTTCTGGGATTAATTTTTTCCTAAAGCAACAGAATGCAAAGATAAAAAGATCTGTTTTCTGAAAGAATACTTTCTTATTAGTTTTCCAAATTWTGGTTCAACTCCATTAAAATTTCAAGATTAGCTGAAAGACCTAGGAAAAGTCACAAAATTATAATTCTGGCATCATTATGTCCCATAAAATATAGGATTTTGTAAGCTGTTAAACAGCCATTTAAARCATAGAYAGTAAGTTTATWAAGTCTAGGGATGGTAAATACCACTGGTTAATTGAATGGTGTAGAATAATAAGACCTAAACAACAACTTTCTGATTTGCAAAGTGAACTTAATCTAGCCAATGTAATTAATTAAGTGCAGATCAAGTCAGGGGTGTAAATTTCAGCTCAGAATAATGCACCTRTTAGATCAGAAAAGTTTCACATCCTTTGTGGATAAGTTCAAAGTCAAGAAAGGACAAAGTATTCACCTTCTTAGGCATGTGTGCCATCATATTTACAGCAAGAGTGAAATTAGAACATTTTTTTYCTSAGGTTTATGAAGTTCTGACTCCAGTATGCACAAGGTCAGAACTGTCCAGGATTCAGCTATAGATTTCTRGGCCAGAAGTGCAGTACACAGGAAWTAARCAGTCACAGTGACTAAGAAATAATTTTGTCTGAGACATAAAAAATCCAAGAGTATCTTACACTCATCGTAGATTCTTTATTAGTCCAATAAGCCAGTAAAGCTCATTTGGGAGCCCTCTGTGAGCTGATGACATCTTTACAACATGAGGTAGCAAACTAATACATGAGTTTCTGTATTAATCTGTGAGTGGCTGGAATGTCTTTCAAAAACTAATGCACCAGGAAAGCAGAAGGAGCATCTATGTAGATAAAAATGAAGCACAGAAGAGCCAGGATCCAAGGCTGTATAATAAATATGTCAAGCCCTGGTTGAAATCCTGGAGATCAGCACTGCTAACTCAATGATTGTCCGAGTATGGGCTTCACTTCAGCAGGAGGAACATTTCACACAGAGTGGAGGAGATGACAACTCCCAGGGTTTGCAGGGTCAAGGAAGTACCTTCACCATACATCATGGGAACCCTTGGGAGGGGATCCCATGATCTAGTTGCAAGCTAGAGAGCTRAAGTCCCAGATAATTAAAGGAATCATATCTCAACAATGGGAAAATGAYGAGAACTTTTTCCTATGATAAGAAATCAAATTGGATGCAATAAAGCACAGGAATGCAATAAAGATTAAAATTTATTTCCAGGCCATAATAGCAAAGAGGAGAAAGAGCTACTTCTCTTCCTACTACTTCTTTTGCTGTGATATCTGAAAGTGAGTTTTCACATTTTTCCTTCTTCATTTGCAAAAAGAAGCTGCAAAAAAATCCCATCTTCACTGCTAAGTCTATGGAGACAGAACTATTCTGACACCAACTGGGATGCAAATTCATCTGTTGTGGGCTTCGTCACAGGGTGGAGAACAAACAAACAGTAAAGTCTGCTTCTCCCAAACTTAAGGGAAAGCTATGATTTGGAGAGGTGAACTGCATCTATATTTCACATGTACTGGAAAGATGTTCTTGTCAAAATTTCTYTCCAAATGTTATCAGACGGTTCTTGTTTCTTTCTTTTTACTGTTTGACAGACAGTGTGGAAAGGGAGAATGTCTTCATTTGAGGGATTTWGTTGCACTGTGTCAAGGCTTGCCAATAATTTAAAATGTGTATATGAGGACAATTTTACTTATGTATTACAATCTGGTCCAGCACAACCATTACATATCAAAAATGACATTGGTGTATTACTTGAAGAGTTTTTTTAYGTCATTATAAAGGCAGAAAGGAGAGTATAGCAGAATACTGACAYAACTTTTTGTTTTCAAGAATYAAAAACTGAAAATTTTACTTTTRCCCTATAAATTTKCTCTAGTCTGWATTGWGGTACATTTTGGGACCCTTTTWGAGAGCTAAGTGACAGAGATATACYTATCCAGATCCCAACCAAGTRGCCAAGGCCAGTATGTACTTATACACCTCAAGGCTCTCTGTGGTATAACCATTATTAAGCATTTTTTAAGCTTCATCTTCACCAAGATTAACTCAAATAACTTTACAGGATATGTAAATCTTTTCCATTCTCTGCACCAAGTGGTCTTCAGTCTCYACTGCTGAAAGTTAAATGGTGAATTAGCACAGGGGAACGCAGGACTGTGCAAAATGAACTAATTTTGGTTCAGCGAGACTTTCAGCAAACTTACTTGAATAGAAAGGGTTCACGTGGCCCTACATATGAATGGTGTAGACAGCAGATATCTCTTTTCAGTTCACATGAAAGATTCTTCTTTCACTTCAAGTTGCATGGTCACTACTTGCTGAGATGAGATGTAGAAAGTCCCGGTAACGTTCTCTGCCTTCTAACTGACGTGAAGGATTGTCCATGAGTGTGATGTATGACGGGGGAGGGAGACATAGAAACATCAGAACTGCTTTTATAAAACCTTTAGGCACATGACTAAATCAGACCTCTATTGGTGGGGTCAGTCACGTTCAGGTCTAATTCCATAATGCTCATGTGTTGTAGATACACTGCAGAGAACACAACCTCTAAAATTAAAATTTGGTATATACAATGTAGTCAAGCTGTCTTTCTCAAAAATGGATCCCATTGTTCAAAGTTTATTCCACTGCTGTTCATCATTGCACKCTGGTGGATTTTGAGGACACCAAGTAAGAAGAAAGCTTGTAAACATTTCAAATTTTGRCACCATAATAATCACTTATGTACTTGATTTTTTTTTTTTTTTCAGAAGTAYACATAGATACATTTACCCAGTACCCCAATTACTCGTTGAATTATCTATAAGAAAAAAAGGAGTCATTTCATGCAAGGGGAATATTTAGTGCACACTYAACATTTTTGGGAATTTATGACTGACACATTTATTTGAGGTTGTTAAGGAGGTCTTGCTCTGACTAATAAGACCTTTGAGAGTCATAATTTAAGCCTGATGGATTGATTACAGTGGATAATTCTTTGTTTCCCAAGCATTTTTTWAAAAAATTCCTTGTACTCTTCCTACTCTGTTGTTTATAAAACACATTATCTTGTTTTAATCTTTGTAAAGAAGTTAAACTAAACATGCCTTTATATATCTGTRTTACATTTTCCAAAAATATTGCTTAGAGTAAGTCTCCCATATATACAATTTCCTTTACAGTAATTTTTTACAGAAGTACAAGTGCTGATTTAACTGGCCATAAAAGAGAACATTTATTCACAGCATCTGGGTTATATGCTGTGTTCAGAATGGCAACGTTTTTGTTTGAAACAGCATTGGTTCATCCAGACCATCCCCCTGCCTGTGTTACTACAGTTCATATTGCACCGTTTAATTGAAAACTAAGCAGCCAAATGAATTTTATTTTGCAGCATCCAGCATTCCTCCCAAAAGAACAGTGATACAAAACATTGTAGAAACTGCTACAAGCTGACAACAGACATTTAGCAAATCACATTTCAAAGAAGAGAGAAAGAGAAGGATTTCAATCCGACTAAAACTCASGTGTGCTGTATGTCCTGATGTCCAGGTCTCCTTCTTTCTCTCCAACTCTCTCCAACCTTTTCTCTTCCTGCATGACACAACATTTATTTTCTCAAAATTTTAATGCCAATTTCAGTGTATTGGATTACAAGTGAGATAACTTCATTGGCACAAATGGCAGTGTGAACATTATTATATTTATGTCTAAGTGTTTTCACAAGAACAATTTTCAATTTGGTATATTCCCAATTTTTTAATTTGTGTACTTAACATGAAAAAAGCATGAATGTTACCACACATTTTCCTAAAAATCTATTGTCTGGTCTGTTGTTCCCTCTGATAGGTACGRGGATTTGAAATATCAAAATTATTGAAGAAATAAAAAAAATATTTCCTTTATTATAACATTTTATTTCTTTATTATAAAACATTTTGGGACCATGTCAAACATTACTCTTTTCAGAAAGGCAGAGAAACTTTAATTTTCAGTTCATTATTAGGACTTTAAAAAATTACCCAGACAGTTTAATTATTCCTTCATTGTCCTTTTTGATTTAAACACCACCTAAAAGAGTATCTGTCTAYATCTTTGCATAACATTGACATAAGCTTTAAAGCACAACAAAGCAGGGTTATCTAATCAATTCAAATAGCAGCGGCACCCTTTCTACAACTGTGATCACATCTCGAGCAAATCAGGAGCTGGCAGACTCAACATGGATTATAATTCTACTCCACACTGTGTTTTCTTCTAAATAACACTCCAGCTCCCTAGAGAAAAGTGTTGCAGTTAGCTTCACAGTGAATGACTGGAGACCAAAGGAGGGAAGGAATGTTTTCTCATGAAGGGAACTATAAATTGATCCTTTTTCATAGTCAGTAAAAAATGCATGCGAGCATCACGTTTCCACCCCCACCATGGACTGAGCATCAAGACCCTGCTGCAACAAAAACTRCTAACATAGCAGAGCAATATCATGCGACCTTCAATACATCATTAGCCCATGAATCTACTTTTCTCAAATACCTGAGCAGATAGTTGGTGCTAGAGCAGTCATTTATTAATTTCATATCAGGAAAAGAAGATGTGCTACTAACATATATGTTGCTGACATATGACTCAATATAAAGAATATAGACAGAGAAGAACTTTGGTATTTGCAAGGAAGTGGCTCAATGGAACACAAATTCATGGAAAAACCTGAGAGATTACTCTATTACAATAGAAATGGATAACATACAGTCAATGTTTTCCTCATCTCAGACAAGTTATGAGCAGTAAAATGAAAATCTAGTTGGAAATTACAGTAAAACTGGACATGATTAATACCTCGGAATGAAGTCCAGGGACAAAGGATTGAATTAGGAAGGATGAAACCACAACACAGGAGTGATTCCAAGTCCACATCTGTCACTTCTTCTATTCTCAACATCCTATCACATCAGAGAGCCTATCTGTGAATTACGGTTCTAGAYTTAGAACASCTGGGATGAAATTATTATATAATCTATTTATTATCTGCTCTATCATATCTTAGTAGATCCATCAAGGTTTTAACTGGGAAATGTCRGAGAAAGATGCAATGRTACCCTAAAGTAAGACAGAAGWAAATATTTAATGAAATGGTRCATTCATTGAWGAAAGATATTGCCTAACAAGCAACTTGTTATTTTTATTGTCTCATGCTTACCAGAAAAATAATTTATTAATTCTTGATGAATTTAGAGTCCATATGTAACRACTCATAACAATTCAAATTAATATTATTTATTTTTCAGAAATTATCCTTCTCTTCTTCATACCTTGAAAAAAAGTCCCATCAACTACACATTAAACAAGATAGAACATTCCAAGCCCAACACCAAAAGCACCCCAAGACAAATGAAAGCCCATTCCTAATCTTTAGGTCTAGAAACAAAGCTTTAGGTCTAGGAACAGAWTTCATTTATTCATAAAATTTGATTGCACACAGAGATTTTTATCTTTTACCTCTGAGTTCYATGATGAGAGTTGTTATTTGCCAATGTGTGCCAAAGTGGTCCCCTGTAAAGTTCAGTAAAGCATTATTTGAAGCTTACATTTGTGGTACTGTGTCCTTGGTGAATACGATGGATGTGAAGGAACATGACTTTAACAATCAACATATGCAGCTTTGGGAAATAAATTTCATGGTCTCAATAACTGCCCTGAGATAGGGCTTAGAAAAAATATTTTTGCTTCCAAACAAGCCATTTTCTAAAACCATAAAAAGGAATGTTTGTTCCTACATTATTCACTTAGAACTATAAACAATGTGTATGTTTGAAGAAATTAAAAGTGTTAACATATTTTAGAATATAAGAAGCTCATTGGTCACCACAGTCACTATCAGAGTAAATGTTTCTATTACATGTCTTTGATGGAAAGAAGTGTTAAATGAAGGTCATCTTCARATGTCTTGACCTCAAGGACAAGACTGCCAGGTTATCTTCTTCCTTTGTAACTCTTCTGTCTCATCCATCCTCTCTATTTCAGTTTTATTGGTCTTTGAACCTTRCTCTGTAATATATCATGCCACATCTTTCAAACTGCAGTGTATGTYAAAAGAAGCACAAGCCAACAAGCAGGTGACGCTGTCTGGTACTCTGTTCCCAAGCTGTTGGATAATGGACAGTTCTGTGCTGCTTTTTCTATTGGATACAAAATTGGATTCAATGTCTCTCCCCAGCCTTCCCTCTGCTTTCTCTCATGACTGCGCTRTTCTTCCACTTCTGCTGTTCTTGCAAAACAGTAGAGCAGTGCTGTCTGGGCCACAAAGAGAGCCAGATTCTCCCTGCATCACTCTGATATATCCTGGATTTCATGGCACATTTCAGTCAGACCAGTCACTTACAGCTATTTGTCTATTTCTTTAATTAGCACAAGACAGTCAGGACTTTCCAGCAAAAAAGATCTTACAAGAAAACTGTCTATTTAACTACAGATAACACATACTGTGTTTATTTGTAAGTGTTGATAGGCGGAATAGATGACAGATAGAGGAATAAGCTGATAAACAAGCCAAACATAGTTAGAACTCAGCTGTGGCCAAGCCCTGCATTTGAYCTGCAGACTGCCCTGCCTTCTCATTAAACTGCATTTGTAACTACTTTCTTGAATGAGCATACTCTGTGTGTGTGTGTGTGTACATCTAAGAGCCAGGAATCAGTGACCAGGTCATGAGCACCTTGTGTTCACGGTGTCACAAACCAGACACACCACAGTGAGTGCCCCATGACTGAGTCATGTGTTGATGTGTCATCAGAGCAAGGACAAAGCTGAACTAGCTGGTGAGTAGGGTAGAACTTTGGTAGCCAGGTATTAGAGCAGCTGAAAGCCTGAGTGAGCTATTGGGGAGATTAAAGAGTCTGAGCACTTGCTACTGAAGGGACCAGGAGGTCAAATTCAGTCTGTGCAAGATGTAAGGTCTGGCAGTTGACTATTGGTGAGGTCATAGGTCTGGATCAGCCAGAAAGCCCTTTAGTGTGTGTGAGTCCATACATGAAAGAGCTGGGATACCAAGGGATCCAGGTTACAACTGCTGGTTAAATTTGGGGTGTAAGGCCAGCTGCTGGGAGGATCCACAGTGCTTGTGTCTGTGAGAAGGTGTGYAAGCCCATGTATCAGCATCTGAACTGTATCTGGACACCAACATCTTGGACGAGAGAGCAGGGATGCAAGGCCAGCTTCTGGACAGATCTGAGTCTGTAAGGTCAGCAAGGGAACACATATGGWATATGTAAATATATGTATATATTTCCCACTAAAAGGCCTTCCTYTGGAACAGCAAGCAAGGGAGGCAGATCAGGCCATTTGAATTTAGATTCTCAGTCACTGCTGGAAGAATGATTTTGTTCTTAATCTCAGCAGGTGCTGTTCAGAGCTGAAACTCACTGGAATCCCTTTCAGAAAAAGGCATTTTCTTTCCCTAGGATTGGCAAACATACTTTGTGTTAATCAAATGAGTTCCTGTATCATTTGAGGACTCTGCAAACCTAGTGCCCCCTATATCTTTGAAATCAGGAATGTTCCCTAGCTTAACTGCACTTGCCTGCACAAATCTTAGACAATTTCTTAGATTTGAAAGAAAACTTTCAAAACACTTGCAGCAATGCCCCCCTTTGACCCTTAACAGCAGAGTTCACACAGCCTCTCAATGAAAGGCATGTTTTCAGGCATTCTCAGATGGCCCTTGCAACTGCAGGTAAAAGATCAGGAGTCAGGCTTTCTGTTTATTATTCACGTACTGTCATGTTCACCTGCCTGTTAACTCCAGTTAACCTACATTTCCCAAGCTTCTCCCTGAAAATTCCTATTTGTGCCAGCCTTCTCTACTTTTACAAAACCTTCATCACATAAGCAGTTCCAAAAAACTTGGAGTASGAAAGGGAGACCCTAGCGAAGGGCATTGCTGGGCATCTTCTGCCCCCTAAGGGCGAGGCACCAGTGTGTTACATTGTCTGCTTTAAGCAGTCAGCGTTTACTTCCAAAAATACCTTCTTTTCACTTAAATCCCTTAAGTTAAGGGACTTAAGCTTTCTTTACACCCAAGAGTGGTTAGAATAATTAAATTTTTTATCTCATTGTAACTTTAACTATTCATGTAAATATAAGAGAAAACAGATACGTAACACTATGGAACACTTTCCTTACATGTTTGAGTTATTTAATTTCCCTGTATCATATGTAAAGCAAAGGCTACAGCATTAACTTTTTGGGCTTTCAGAAATCTGCCCATATATATTATCTGACAGTTCAAGCTTCACCATTCAACACTTTGGTAACAAATGCCCAGAATTTTATATAGGATAGTAAAGGATATTAAACTTCCTCACAACCGAAACACAGTATCTTCCATCTCCTACAGCAGATGGAAGCTTTCTTCTGGAAKATTTCAGTTGAATGATGAGTCTATAAGATAACGTACCGCAAGAGTTTTGAAAATAAAAGCCTRAAGTTAACCACATAGACTCATATTTAGAGCTCTACCTTATTAAAAGTTTAGCTCCCATTAATTTCTTTCAGAGTGTTTCAAAATAAAAGATGGCATCAGCTGGAGAGCCAGAGAGCATATAGCACTACTGAAAGCCAGGCAGATGTCTGAAGAGAACTTCATATTTTGTTCCTGAACTTTTACTTTTGAAGATTTTGGCCCAGCATTCAAGCTGTTTCATTGTGCAGAAAGAATTAGGGGGAAGATTCCAATTAAAAAATAAAAAAAAAAATAAAAAAAAAGGAAAACCAGACAGAAGAAGGTCTCTTGATTCCTGAAAATCTCTGGCTTCCCTTTCTGATGTGCGACTCACTGCTGGCTGGGAAGGGAATGAGCTTTCATAATGAATAATAAACTCTGCCGAAACTCAGATCTGTTATGCAAATAAAYATATTAAATGGATGCATTTTCCATGCAGCATAGCTTCTGCCAGGRAATTTGTTGAAAACATTGTTTTGCCATTGACAAAGGCAGTGTGCCAAATTCAAACCTGGTGCGAGTGGGCACGAGAAGTCTGCTGGTTTCAGTGGCATCGTGCCCATTCACACCAGGTCTGTAATTGGCCARTTGTGTTTCAAAGGCTTTTATGATCCAAGGAGGGCCAAAGTGCAGATAAACAAATTCTTTATCTATGGAAGAGCTTTTTCMGGGTCAACACTAATTTTCAGTTCACTTAGCAGGTATAAACTCCTTCTGGCTGAGCTCATTTCTGTGACTGTACCAACTTTCTAACCTACAGAATGAAAATTCTTGGGTACTCTCAGCTCCCTCTCAGAGTGCAGAACTGCTAAAATGAGCCAGCCTTCAAGGCACCAGCTTCAGAAATTGTATCTCAGTAGAAGATGRGAAACTGGATGGATTCAATAAAAATTGACCTGACCTTCCTGTTCTGACTTCATCCCAGGGAAAAATCTCTTTTAAGTTTTAGAAATATTTTATTTACTCTTTCTCTCCACAAGTTATGTCAAATGTCAAAAAAAAAAAAGGCTAACCATACAAAAGAGTGTAAGAGGCACTGTTTCTGTGAAATCTTTAACTTTGTTTTACGGTTACAAATTATGTAAATAAACATCTCAATTTTGTGTGATCTGCACACCGATTTAAGTCACACCTCAGAATCTTTTGAAGTACACCCATGCAATTTCAGAGACAAGATAGTTCTGAACTCATACTTTCTTTTAGCACAACTACACCAAACAGCATACTGAGGACTATCCTGATAACTGTCATAAGGACATGAAAACAGTCATCAAATTTGGCAGAGTTACTACAATACTTGCCCTGAGWTAGGTCTAACTACTCTGTGACATTCTGTGATCATTAGAGCAATATGGGTATCAAAGTGGTTAGAATAAATAGTTGCTAAGAGATTTGGATTCCAATGACAGAGAATCAAAGATTAATGTGAGAATTAAYAGAGTGCTATGCAGTATAAGAATAACAAACCACATATGATACAATTTCTTATTCAAGCTGATTTCTCTAATGTTTTTGGTAATGTAAACATGAAGCTGGCTGCAAAACATCAGGTCACTTATTGCCTGGGGAGAGCAGACTGRATTTTATTGCCTCGATTTTGGAAGATTTAAGTCCTGATCTGTCATCATTCAGGCATAAGAAATCCTGGGGCAATTTCCCTCACGTGCAAATTACTGATTTTCGTAATATTTTCATCATAATTTGAGTTTGATTTTTACTACACTTACCTTTTTTTTTTTTACATTAGAAGTGCAGCTGTTACATATATGAGCAGCTTCTCTGGCACAAAGCTTAAAAACCAGGTTTCTTGCCGTACAAGTACGGCATAACAGCAAACAGCGCCATTAAATCAAAGCTGCAATAATCTGCAGCTCCACTGACAGATATCTGCACATAACTTCAATGTGACTTATGTGCAAAGATAATGAATTCTATAATGCAAATTTACACACGGGGGTCAAATAAGGAAGTTCTTTGTATTTGACAGTACATTGGGTATTAGGTATTTGTCACAAAATAAATAATTCATCTCACACAGCTACTTGCTATGTAAATGATAGTCTATGTATATTAAAGCATTTAGCACTTAGAATAAAATGGACAGCTGGGGCCAAATGAATATCTCTCAGGACACATTACCATTAGAGCTCCCCTGTGAGTTTTTAACTCTTTTCACTTCTGAGTGCTGTCATGAGGACATTAATTGAATAAGGCACAAAACTCGTTCTGATGCAGGAAGAGGCACAAAAAAAAGAGAGGAAAATAATGTAAAGCAGCACATTAATTTCATATTYGACTTTCACCCACTTTTAATGTTTCTCAAATCCCCCATGTAATTTGGTTCTGATTCAATTTAGGAAAAAACAAAGGTTAAATATTTTCAAAATATCAAGCAGATGACAATCAAAACATAATTTAAATATGTTTAACACAAGATGAGTTTTGGGCAGAATTTGAAGTCCAAAACTACCCCTAAACTCTGCATGAATTTAGACTATCATTGAGAACATTCTCTCCTTCCAGCCCTCTGACAGATTCTTCTTCCATTGACTCAGACCCAAAGTGAACTTAT
This sequence comes from Malurus melanocephalus, assembly GCF_030028575.1. Lineage (NCBI taxonomy): Eukaryota > Metazoa > Chordata > Aves > Passeriformes > Maluridae > Malurus > Malurus melanocephalus. Next base: position 156,685 of record NW_026623650.1, on the reverse strand, counting down.
TTTCCTTTCCTATTGATTCAAATCCAAAGTGAAATTTAAACAGAGCATGAAGATTCACCCATCAAAGAGTGGCCATGGAAGTGGGTTCAGGGTAACCCTCCAGACCCCGTGGAGAGGGTAAATTGGAGTGCATGCTCTCAGTCCTAGCCAGTGTTGCACAAATTTCCTCCAAAGATAAAAGACACCGAGGATTTTTAACRCTCTGTGTCCTGCTCCTGAAGTTAGAAACATCATGAGAATCATATTGTCTCTCAGACCTGTGGCTGTGGATMCAAGTCCACCAAACTTGGCATAGCTGCCTGAGATTTATATCCTGCTTTAATCTCAGCATCTTCTTTCCACTGGAACTGCTGTGAAATACACAGACTTAAACCAGACTGGACATGATTTACTGATCTAGCTGTTGCATACATTTCAAAACCATTTTCTTCAGTGGTTTCAGGATGATTACCCATGTCAATAACCCAGGCTTCTCTAGGACTAATTTAACAGTTATAGATCAGATTATACAGAMATATGAAATACAGAGAAGTAATTTAGAGAAATTCATAGTATCTGTGATCATTGCTGTTGTATCAGTGTAAAATCTAAGCTACAGTAAAACAGATTACAAAGCCAAATAGTGAAAAAAGACAGATAAAAGGTTCTGATGTTTTAATCATTCACAAAATATTTCTATTCTCAAGTTGAATTCCTAAACCTCAAGCCAGCATGAATTGTTACTTTTTAATATTGCGCACCAACATTATTTCAACTTCAGTTTATGCTATAATGATACTAGTTATCATAAAATTAGTTCCCTGCTGAATTCAGCTTTGAATTAAGGTAATGAAATTGAAAGAGTTGGGCCTATGCGTGTCCTGGATTTTTAGTATCCTTGTTCAGCACAAAATATGTTAACAAAACCAGCATTTTACCTCAATACATTCTCATCCAGTTCTATAAAAAAAAAGGAAGTGGAAGATAGTATTCGTTTAGTAAAGATACTTAGATTTTTATTTTTTTTTCTAAAATGAGAAGTTATAGATTCTGTTACAAATACAAAGAAAATMTTTGTCCTTTGAACTCCTGGCCATTTGAGCTTTCAAGCATAGATCAAAGACCCCTGAGACAGTAATACTCTCCCTGACAAATCCATCTAGAACCGTGCAAACTTTGGAGAACGGACAGCAGCTAGCAATAGCAGGATAATGCTGGGGAGCATCAGGCTCCCCCCAGGAATCTGGTGTTGTTCAGGTCAAGCAGGAACTAAGGGAGYCATTTGTGGGGTGCTCTTTATTCTGCAGCCAACACAGGTGAATGCAGTGCTCCACTGTCAGCATGCCCTCAGCTACCTGGCTGGTTTGCTTCATTCAGGGCTGTAAACATTTTGCACATTTTAAGGCAAAAAAGAAAGCTGCCAGTGTCTGTGAGGGTGGAGAGAAAGGAGGAAGGGGGTTCTCTGTGGGGCTGGTTAGGGTCATCTAAAGAAAATTTACTTTRTGATTTCAATATTATAGCCTTCCTCAATGCTTTAAAAATGTTGGTCTACAACCTGATAATGCCTCCACAGTCAGCAGTGTAGAAAGAAGACCTTAGACCTTTTCTGCAATAACTCTAGTCCTGGTGGATTCAAACTCTCATTGGTTTTGCTCTCAAAGTCACATTTGTAATATGGTGACAGCTGGCTCAGTGCTTTTTCATGTCATTAAAATCCAATGTCTTAAAAGAGTAAGTTTTGTGAAGCCAAGACATCATTTCAAACACAGAAAACAAAACAGTGTAATAAAATCTCAGTTGGAGGGGTTTTTTTTCTACCAGAAATAGCCTTTCCTTTTATTCAGCAATAACTGAAGGACACAAGTATGTGGCATGAAGKGGGCATGTTGCTATCATGTGCAAGATAGTTTGGACCTCCAGCTGTGGCAGGTGAGAGAGAAGGTAAGGAATAATTTGGCCAGTGAAAGACAAGGTTTGTTTAAATTTATGGAGCACAAAGGGGATCATGAATCACACAAAGAGGATCATGAATACCCTAAAGGGGATCATGAATCCCCCTTTGAGACCACCAGTTATGATAAACAGATGCACTGCCYGTTCCAGTGGTGTGTGCACGATGCCTTCCCTTGCAGATGAGAGATGTTTTGGGYTTTCTGGGTGACATGATAACTGAGACAGTTGCCAGGAGTGCCCTGGCCACCGGGTTAGTGGGAGATTGGTCTGGTGCCAATATTTCTCTCTCCTGTGCTTCTTCAGAAGCAGAATGCACAGCTTCTTTGCAGTTGGAAAGCTGCATTGAGCTCATGAGCTGCTTTCTCCCCTGCCTGCCTCCCTCTGAGATTGCCCTTTCTCTGTGTGCTCTTGTCGTATCCTCAAGGTCAAAAAGTGTGGAAGAAACATAATGTTTTTCCAGGTGTTTTTCCTAAACAGTTTATTCTCTGAAGATGCCATTGTTAAAGGCTACACAATAATAGGAATAGTTGCATGTAGATGATGAGTATTTAATGCAGCATACTGAGTTTTTGAATCTTTATTTCAACTTGGACAGCGATATTGCTTTGAGAAAGAAACTTGGGAAGTGAATAACTGGAAATGGATCAATCAAAACATCTAATTTTTATTAAATTATTCTTGCAATATGGTTTTGAATTATCTCAAAATACATGGATACATGTAATAATCAAATAAAGGCTTAGTCATTTCAAAGGAGAAATTAGGCCRTCTTGTTCACAGAATGTCAAAAAGCAAGTTTTCTTCTTGATAAAATAAATACTAATTGGATGTGAATACCCCTAAAAACCATTCCAGTTTCAGTGAAATGGTATTTGCAGATGGAAATTTCTTCTTTTTTTTTTTTTTCCTGACCACTGCTAAACAGATATGACTTTTACAGCAAAAGGTAAAGAAACTAACATGCACAAAATAAATACATGGCTTCCATTTGTTTATTCATGTGTATATTTTATCTCTTCCTAATCCAAAGGCTACTGGATTTAATAGAGTTTTCCTTGAACTCTTTCCATAGCTTTAATTTTTGAGCAAATGTTGAGACAAGCAAAAGCAGCTTATGTGCCTCCCGATATCACATTCCTTCCATGAATCTGCTGYTAATCCACAAGTTACCCATTCTGAGGTCTGTCTTGATGAACAATTAGTGTATTGTGATTTGCAAAGCCTTGACAAAAATATTCCCTAACCCATGTTTGCCTATGCAAAGAATTTGAGTTGATGATCCCAAGAGCGYGTAGCACAAATCTGCTTCTTGTATAATATACTCTTTTTCTTTCCTACTCATGTTGACTACTTCTGAAGTTCAGTTTGTTATTTTTCATTATTTGTTATTGTTTTATTATTTGCTATTAATTTCTTAGTTGGCTCTTGTTATTTGCCTTTCTTCTTTGCTGTTGCTTTATTTGTTTGCATTCTCTTTCTGCAATATTTTTCCTTTTGCTATTATTTTTCTTCATTAGTTGGAGCGAACATTTATCTCTGCATATCGTACAGCTTGTTTTTATTTCATTATTTCCTGTGTTTGCGTTACACTGCTCAGCCTCACAATGTCTTCTAAAGGTAACTCTTATCAATACAGCACCACTGAACCTCACAGATAATGCTTTATTAAATGTTACACTGAAGCTGAAATCTTACACAGTAGGTAGCATAAAATCATTACCAGCTTGAATATTTTTGAGGATCAAGATGATAATGATAAGAGCAATGTCCCAACAGGGGACTCGCCACTTATTACTTAATCCACAAGCCCCCTATAGGTGTATTTTGGTGTCATTGAATGCCCACCCAAGGGTTGTATGAAAGCCTGAAGAAGCTAAGACACATCAATGGTTCTGTAAAAGTCTTGTAACGCAGCCTAAGCTCTCTGTTTTTTTAGGGACTTTATGTTATTAATAAAAAGTTAATGGGAAGTAAAGATATTGCGTGGGAAAAGTGTGCATAAAAGCCTTACTTTCTTTATGRCTCTCTCCTGTAAAACTGCCCAGGAAATAACATCTCACACTGTCTTTTCTTTTTAAATAGTATATGTGAGTGATCTCTTATCTATTCTTTATCCGTGAAATATTTAGATATGTAATATAAAAAGGATTTGTAAAACAAATAGTGGTCCCCACACTCTAGATTTCTCCAGTAAGAGCAAATGTAATGTTATTCATTTCATAATCTRAACTATATTTCAGATATGAAAGGCTAAAGTAAGTTAATATTTTCCTGAGTGAAGCTATCAAGCAGACAAACACTATAAAAATGTTATATGGTCTTTCCTTCTCATCATGGCAGTATAGATCTTTGATCCTCAGATCCCATTTTTGAATTTAAAGGGTTGAGAAGATCTACAATTTTTTTAATAATATTGGCATTTTCATGAACTGCATAATGTCCTCTACCCAGATGGTCAAGATTTCCAGGAAGATTATGACTCCCTTTTGAATTATTAATAATGTTTTGAAGGTCTGTGTTCTACTACAAGTCTGCATTTCCCTCTAAAGCTATTTGGATTTATCTTTTGGAACAGTTGGAGGGTGGTTTTGTGGTTTTTGTTTATTTCTTCCCCCCCCCCCCCATTTGGATCCTAGCATAAGCAGGTCAAGCCCAGCACTCTCCAATGAGATCAGTGTTAGDGGAGCATGGACTCAGCATGTTTTATCTGCTGTTCAGGGAAGAGAGAGGTCCCCACAGTGAATCTGATTTGTATAAAATAACAGAGACCTTCCCTGTCTGTCACTCKTACCTTCGACATGCAAATGACAAAGCCCTCAAGTCAAGGCTRTAGTACATCAGCTAAAGAAACAGAGGTTGAATCCCAGCCCTAATTGAATTCCCATAAATTACAGTAGGACCAGGAGTTAAGCCACTACTGTATAGAAAGTGCTACATACCACAGACTGAAATTTCTCCCAAGATGTACTTTTGTACCAGGTAACTGCATTGCACTAAYTACAAACCATGTTTAGCATCATAAAGGCTTTATTTCACATACTTCAGATGCTGAGAATTAGTGTGTCTGATAAGCCCAAATTTCTGCATTTGAGATATCTTTCCYCTCCAACAGAAACAGACCTTAGAGTCTGCAGCATGAAATTTCATTAAGTCGTGTGTTTAACAGAACCTTCTCTCTAGCTCAGTTTGTCCAAATGATGTAAAAGCTCTTTTTATGGGACACATATGAAAATACACCAAATACACATTATAAAAGAATGGCACTTAATAGATTTCACTGAGACTGAAGCATAGACAACTGTATTGATGACTTGGTCTTACTGTGAGACCTCACTGGTTTTAGAACACTCCTCTCTGCTTTTTTTCTCTATGCAATTTTCCTTATTTCTCATTCTCTTTAACATCAAATTCTGCAGTTCTTTCAAGTAGTCAAATTTTACCCATCCATACTGGTATAGCACCAATGAAAAAAGGGTTCTATTATTTTAGCTACTTTATTAGCCTTTAAAAGCTATATACTCATATACATCGTCTGCCTTACAAAATTGAGAGGGGGAGTAGTAGATACACAAACCCTTCTCTTTCATTCCAGTAGCATGAGGTAAATTGCACAATAAATCAATTTTTATGGATGCTGTTGACTTGCAACATTTGCTGCTTTTAAAAATTAATAGCTGAAATAATGAACATCCTCAAAAACTCTCTGAACAGTCAGCTTGATTAATTCCCTGATATGAAAAGCAGTTGACAGGTGCAATATTCTCAGCTGAAATTTTCTGTAGCCTGATCAGACTACAATCTAAACCTATTCCAGTAAAACAAGTTTGTTTGCCTTGGTTTTAATTTGTGCAAAACAAACAAACTTAAGTCCCATATTGTGCTTTGCCTAGACATGCATACACACGCACATCCATAAAATATTCCTTCCTGTAAAATGAAATCAAGTTTAATTTTTGTGCAAATATTATTTTGAAGTCGTAATAGCACTGTACAGAGCAAAGTGCAACTGGCATCACTTCATATTAATATTGCATTATTGCCAAACTGATAAGGAATTCCTGAGTATAAGGAAATGTGCTCTGCATTTCGAGCMTTTTCTAGATAGCAGTCCACATGTCAAAGTGATGTAATCAGGAGTACCTCCTTTGAATGAAATGTAGATACACAGCTTCACATCAGTGTTTCCATTTACACCCCTTTCTGCGTCTCATTATTCATAGTCTTTTGAGATAGGCATTAAACACAAAAAAAAAGTGATAGCTATTTCTTTTTTTTTTTTTTCTAGAATTGGAATTAAATAATACTGTTCTCTACAATAGGGAACATTTGAGATATATTTCTAGTTACGTAAAAAAAAAATAAGAAATCAATAACATTTTGGTTAAACCTTACGGCATTTGTTTAAATTTTAAAATGTTCATAAGAATTAAAGTATCTGAAATTTAATGTCATCCYATGTTCTTTATTGTCCTGCTTTTTATTGCTGAGATATAGGTCCAAAATAATCAAGACAAATGCCTGAATTCATGATTAATGAGGCTGCCTGAGCTATTCAGATGATCCAGGTGACTCCATCCTGCACCACAAGCAGTGAATGGATGTAGAATCTTCAATTTCAATGAAAAATGGTCACCAGTTTCCCAACTATATACAATCACTGCTACCCAAAAATCCTTTAAAATTAGCTCTTTTGAGGAATGAAAAATAAGCAAAATATGTTTTCAGTCTGAATGTAATCAATTTTACATTCTTTTATATTTTTCATTACATTAAGGTCCATRGTATCTCCCTGTATACCTATGGGAGTTTTTTCTCCTCTATTCAGGAGTTTTCTCYGCTGATTAACAAATTCATTGTTACTGTGAGAGAAAACTGTGAAGGYATGTGCTGTTCAGACATTCAAATGAATAAAGCTGTACAGGAATGTGTGAGTGAGACTGAAGGAAATCTTCATAAAAGTTTCAGCTGGCAGATGGGGACGTCATCTATGTTGTTGTCAAAGATTTCCAAGATAATAAATATTACTCTCTTGATAATCATGTTAGGTACCTTCTCCATCAGCAGCTCTTGCAACTGTTAAGTGTCTGGGGGCTTTGTAGATTAACAAGATGTCAAAGATGGTCTTTACTGTAGTCTTACAAAATAWAGGGAAATACTCAAGGGAGTCTGCTTCAACTGAATTCATTAAATTTCTCAAATATGCAGAGGAATTACAGAGAGTTAGTTAATAAAACCATGCAATCTSTTTGACAGATACGTCAAAAATATATTAATTTACAAAAAGTAGACATTTCCACTACAACATGCAGGCAATTTTTAGGATCAGACTTCCAAATGCATACACAACCCATGAAACAGTGTCAGAGGAAAATGGATCATGCAGAAGGGCAAGAAGGGGTTTAGAAACATGATTCTGGAGAAAAATCCAAAACTCATAAGGAATAAAGAAGTATGAAAACTTCTAAAAAACAGTGTAGGTAAACTGAGAGATGTGAGGGCTGTGGCTTTGTTCAAATAAAATTACATTTCATCCCCAGAGGACTAAGAYATCTTCCTGAGTGAAGAGGAACATCAAGGTCTTTAACATCTGCCAATATATTCTTTCTGAGTGCTAAATTCTGGCTCTGTTTAGACAAAGATGAAGACTGGGGAATTACCAAGCTCTCAGAAACATCCTGTTTGCAAACCTGCAAAAGATTTCACAGAGTAGCGTGCTTTCCAGCAGTTCTGGGCTTGGTTAGAGAAAGGAACAGCTCATGTCACCCATGATAACTTGCTCTCAGATGCAAATTAATTAAAGCAGTGGAGATGGAACCCCAATACACAGCTGGTTTCATCCTCCTCTCAGGAAACTGTGTAGTCATAATTGTTCTCCTGTATCTGCATTGTGCCTGAGTAGCACAGCCAACGCACTCTGATGCTATGAGCACATATGCAAAGGTTGTGCAATCACCTCCTCCTAAGCACACCAGTGCTGCATTACATGTGTCCATTTACTACCCAGAATTAGTCTGAGCATTTGCTTAGGTTATGAAACATTGATTTTCATGGTTCAGGAAGGGGGAAAGGGGAAATCGAGATCTCAAATTCAGATCAAAAGGAAAAGCATTGAAAGTGGCAYTGTATAAATTAAAGTACACCAGCAACAGTGCCAGGAAAGCACATCACAGGGCAGAAAAATTGTGTGTTGCAATTGTGTGTTATTGTAAATAACAGTGAAATAGGCAGACAGGAGGCTGGAGTCAAAAAAAAAAAAAAAAAAAGAGAAACCTACGTATTCACAATTCAGTCTTAAACTTTTGTTCCTTGACTCAGATTAAGCACCCATAAAATGTTAACTCCAGATTTATTGATAACTCAAGATGGATGTGCACTTCATCTTTTTATGATAAATTATGGACAGGTTGAGATCCAGGAAACTGCTCTGACAAGCTCCTTGGGCTATGAGGAAAGAGAATATACTCAGAAATGCCCAGCTTCACTGGAGGCATTGACCCCAGGGAACCAATTTAAGGCAAAGCTACATGAAGATGGAAGCAACACTAAGGAGGCTGAAAGACTGTCTGCTTCACATCTTAATTGCTTGAGCTATTAAACAAACACATCTGGTGTTGATATCTCTGGAATACTGTACTTTTTGTGTATCACATATGCCTCTGTGTTAATGCTTTTATGAGCTGCTCACTTTGGGCAGGAAGAGGTAGGCTGCTAACTTTTTTTTTTTTTTTTTTAATCTTCTAATGCAAAACTTATAGGCACTTACTTGGTGATTTCATTTTATTTGTTTTTTACCCTCAGTCTTTTGGGGTTTGTCTATTGCATTGTATATCCATTCACTTTCCACCACCTCTGCTTTCCCTGTTTGTCCAAGAGGAATTATCAAAATTAAATAAAGCAAAATTCCATTCTGGCAGGCATGAATTTGTTAGAGTGAGTTAAAGGAGACAAGTTTGCACAATTCCATTAYGAAGCCAAGTAATTGTTAAAAGAGATGCTGCCTCTTATTTGCTCAATAATGCTTTTCAACATTTCAAGCTTTATGAAGGATTGATTTGATAAAAATATCCTTGGAGAACTGTGACCTTGAGTTGCCTTCTGTGGAGGAATTTTCTRGGTCTAACCTAAAACAGAAATGGAAATGGAGACTATGGAGAATTTGTATTTGTAAGGGGATAAATTTGTGCAGACATACAGAATAAGAGTTATTGATAATTTTTCTCAAAGTGTTACAGGCTACGGAAGGTATTTCCACTCGGCTTCCTGAAAATYCCTTATACTTCTTCAACTTAAAGCTGTAAAGTAATTATAAAAATTACATGGACAATATAGGGGGCTGAGATTGATAATTACTTAGAAGACAAGGATACCATTAAGGTACTATCTGATGTTATTATCAGATAACATGAAAATGATAAACTGCAGAAGGTATTTTGGCCAACAATTTGGTCACTTTTTGTGAAATAACCCATAAGGAACTGCATTTCCCTCAGGAATGGCCTAGCTGTTTATTCCATGAGAATGAGAAACTTCTTGCCATCCCAAAAAAATATGGTGTATTACCCTACCCAAATTGCATCTGCTGCATTGGCTAAATGCACACCAAAGATGTTTTGCCAAAAACAGAGCCTGCAATGTTTTCTCTGAATACAGAAATTTTACCTGAGTAAACGTGTCTATAAATAACATAAATGAACCTTTTGTTCCACTTACAATGATACAGATAAGAGACTAACTCAAKATTCTTTAAAGTCAATATTATATGTTCCTGTAGTTTCAATATATTTCTTATAAATATTTTAGTGGCTTCATTTATTTATCTTTCCTTCTGCAAAGTTGCTATAAAAGTAAAGTATGTAAGAAAGTTTTAGTTGCAAAGTTTGGGGGTGGGAAGACTCTTTTCCCAAATATTATTTCTAATTTTCTTTAATTAGGTTATTTATGACGAGACTCAGAATTATATTCAATCTTGTAATTTTAATTTTTGGGTACTGAATTTTCAGAGTGGAATTATATACCTCAACTTCCATTTGAGCTTTCCTGCCATTTATTCTACACTGACAGCATTTGCAGCTTTCAAGGTYTGATTGCATTTGTAACAATGAAAAGTTCATTTTATCCCTGTTTAAATGGAAGAAAAATTCAGCTGGCAATGAAYATAATTTACACTGCTGCGCTATTCTATCATATTCATTCATGCAGTGGCATTTGGTAACATTTGCATCATTCGCAATGGGGTTATGTCACTGTTAATGAAATGCTAAAGCAAATATTTAGTCCTTTGTTAGTCTGAAAGGTAACATGCAGCATAAAAATCTAAGTCTAAATTTCTAGAGCTGCTCTATGACAAGGCAGCTTTTCAGCTGTCGATATCCCCTGGACTCCCWATGAGAGTGCCTGGGTATAATTGTGCCATTTGTTTACCAAAAGGGGCAAGAAAAGCATCAATAAAATCATAACAAAAACGAGTGGTTGTTATATCACTGCAGTTTCCGCCTATACAAACACAGCAGTCTAACCAAATCTTTAATGTCAGCTACCTGTATCACCTCTTTGCAGCACCTGGAGATATGCAAATGCATGGAAATAGCAGCTGACTTTTTTCTTCCTCCTATAAGCATTTGCTTTAATGAATTCAGTGTCTCTGATGGCCAGTTATGAGAATTATCTAAAAGTACACTGTTTAAATTTGGATACTCATTCCTCTCTTTTAGAACCATTTTTAGAAGACTTCTGTTCAACAACGCCTTCTGTAAACTGGATTTGTCTTCTCCAAATCGGTGACATTTTTTATGGTTTTCCTTCTCAAATCTACATAACTGATGAATAGTCTTCAATGCTTATAAAATTCACTCAACCACTTACCAACTTCTCTACTACCGATATTCTGAAGGGTAACAAAAATATATCCAATTATTATTTTGCACTACTTTTCCACTGAAAGAATTAAGAAAATATTGAATTGTTGAAGTGAAAACATAGAGAGAAATTATCAATTTGAATAATTCTGGCCATTATAACTTTCCTGACTAAAAACCAACAAAACCACAGTCAAACAATCAACTCCAGCGGTAGCAAGGTAGTTTTTTTAAATGAACACTTTTGCTCACACTAATTTTATGCCATAGACAACAAACCTCATAAAAAAATTTGCAGATACGTGATATTTTGAGATAATTAAAAATAGTTTGTGAGAAGTCAAAAATGTATGTAATATGATACGCATAAACTGTAACAGTAACTGAAATGAAAGACCAAATAGTATGTTCCAATTTTAAAAAGTCATATTTCAATAGTATTTTCTACATTTTGCAGCTGTATGAACATGGGTGATACATGGTCACAACAGGATTGACAAACTCAGGAAGTGACATTGGTTATCAATTTAGTCTGCAGTAGGATGAAAACAGATTTACCTTCACTGTTTTCAAGGACAAACTGGGAGGTTTCCTGACTTTGGCATAGCAYCCAATGCTTGGGAGATTACTGTTTTCTTTCTTCCAGTGTTAGAATATTTCAGCCATGTGAAAACTTCTGCTAATATAATGCAAATGTCTCCACCATATGTTTCACAGTTGTCCTCTTCAAGAATTAAAGTGGTGGGGTTTGAGCATATTTGTTCTTAGAAAAACGAGGTCTCCCTTCTCTGGGCTTCCTTAAAATGATAGTTTAAAAATTAATCTTAAAAATTAATTGGTTCCATAGTTAGACTGACTTGTGTGAAGCTCAACATTTTTACTTTCTAATTCCCCCCCCCCCCATTTTTTTAAATAAAATAGTAGTATATTTGCCCTTCTTCAGTCTTTTAGGACTGCCCTAGAATTCTTGAACATAATTAAGAATGKTTCAAAGCTAGTTCTGGCTTAGTTAATTTCATCACATCCTGACATCTTGGCTGTATCTAAGTTATTTAATATTCTTTAACCTGCCCTTTCTTTGTTCTGACCTATTCTCCTAACTTTTGCTAAAGTTAATTGTGTTAAAAATTAGCTGTCATAATTTAAGATGCAAAAATCACCTTTGTGTTCATGCAAATAATGTATGAAGGGAAACTAGTCTTTGAAAAGAGGGGGTTCAAGCTAATATATTGCAGCAAAAAGGTCATACTGACAACTGCAGCAACCAAAAAGCAATCCCAATACAGATACAGGTAATGTAAACTTCCCTATTCACCTATTAGTAYACTATACAGAGGATGAGGTCAAAAGGGCCACTCATTCTCATGGGTCTGTAMGGTCTTTGATTTCCCCAGAATGTTGCCACAGTGCACTAGACAATTTATTGCTTTGTTCAGCATGAACATTCTGTCTGGAAAAATTTGTTTAAAATCATCAATTTATGGGATATTTGTTTCCCAAAGCAGTAACAAATATTAACTGCCATGAAGGGCTGTAATTCAAATGGCACTTTGAACATTATAGAACAATGAGAAATTTGCCTAGAATATATTCATTTTCTCTATCATCTTCTTACAGGAAGTCCCAAAATAAATGTTGTCTTGCTTTTCCTCTCTTCTTTCTGTTATCCTGTGGCCTCTTATGTCTCACTGTATGGTATCATGCAGGTGGGGGGACTCAACATGTTTTACCCTTTTATTATTGTCCTTTACATAAGTTAGTACTTTGCATTTAAAGCATCATCACTGCAGCCTAACCCCAAACCTGTGTCACTGCAAATACTCAGAGGTTCTTCTGTCCAGTCCTGCCATTAAAAGTTAATCTTCACTGTTAGAGACTCAACCACCACACCACAGATAAGTTCCTTGTAGTTTATTCTGGGTGGGACATAATCAACTGCATCAGAAGTGGATGCCACTGGACAAAGCACAAGGCAATCTGTTATTYTGGGAGTAAGAAAGCACCCAATGAAAATCTTGATCTAATTCTTCTATGATGGGGAGACTTTGAAAAAGTTAATGGGATTTCTACTTCATCTTTGCAGGTCATCTTCAATTTATCACTATGAAATCAAATCTTTYGGGAGCACCATCATTAACCTCTACCAGCTTAGGTACATCCATCAAGTCCTTATTCTGTTTATCATTATTATCATGGAAGTCATTGCTCTTCAAACCACTGTGACTATTAATTTCCTACACATTAGGATATAAACCTCTCTTTTATCCATAAAACTTAGAAATGCTGTAGCATCCACAGGTCTGCATGGGTTACACAAAAGTGTACCTTTTGACTTTATATTCTTTGAAATATCATCTGGTAATATATATAGTATGCCCAGATAAGAAATATACACTAGATAAATGCCAAACTTCCTTTGAATAAAAACACTGGTTTCTCTTCTCTGTTCTAAAGTCTTCCTTTTGAAKAATATTTTAACACAATATCATTCATTAGAAAGACAATGAGTAACTTATTCATCAACCATGTCATCTATTCTCCACTCAGTGAGTGCTAATAACACTTTTTAATGTCAGTGAATGYTGTGTGCATACATTTATAATAGAATGTACTCCCACTGTAGAGATTAAAGGTTTTCATAGAAACTGAAGGGCTATACACTCTTTTTCTCTAATTAATATCCCTTAAGATAGGAAAAAACTTCAACAGCATGGGTGTCAACAATCAGTGGCAACAGAATAGACTCAGCCAAACAAAAAATAAAAATACTATCATCTTTTKACTTAATTGCTTAATCTCATTTCTCCTACACTTCAGCATTCACATTAATTTGTTTTCAAACAATGAACCCTTTAAGTGGTCCCTACTTAAAGGTCAAGYGTTTCCATGTTGTACAATCTGTTATACCATTGTAATTTGACAGCTTAAACATTGCAGGTATAATGGGGTGGCAGTTTAGTATTAGGTGCAAAAAATGACTGTACTCTATAGATGAGCACAAAGCACTCAAAAAATAAATAAAGCAAATTCCAGGATATTTTTGATTGGAACCTCATAAATCCAGTCACAGAATTAATGTTTTTCCCTATAATGGTTTGAGATTATCTCTGTGCTTCTCTCCCTGGGGATGAATTATACTCTATGCCCCATTACCCAGTTTGGGAATGGCTTAAGATTCATTGCCAGGAAGGGAAGAAGGAGGGTTCCACCCATATAATATATTTTGAAACACAAAAGGCACAAGCTGCTGAGGACAGCATTGCAAAAGCAGAGACAGGAACAGAAAAGAGCCACTGTCTTCTGTCCTCTCTGCTCTCCATTTTTCACACTTGTTTTTCTGGAATCCCCTCCAAAAACACACCCCCTTCCCCTTTCCCCAGCATGTGGCCCTTCCTCTGAACACTCTATACAAATTTTTGCACAGCCCACTTCTGACATCCCATAATAAATGTCACACAATCCTTCAAGCCCTCAATTACAACATACATTTGCTCTTTCCAGTAAAGCTGAGCACAGTCCTGCTTCCCCTTGTTCTCATCAGTTACAGTTTTAGTCGAATATCATCCCTTTATACTGGAGCGCTTCTTTCTATGGTTTGTCAGTCCATGATAGGGACCCCTCCATCCTGCTTCCACCATCTGCCATTGCTCACAGAAGTCTGCATTTCTGTGTTTAATTTACTTCTTTTCCTGTCTCTTTTCTTTGTCTCTTGATCTGAACAGCCATTAATCAAATGTCAGTAATAGACCAGCTATTCTTGAATGCCACTTAGGTTCGCACTGAGGTCTTCAATCAGTCTCCAGGCCAGGGCACAGCCCATGATTTCAGACTGTAGATGGTTGCAGCAGCCCCTTCCCAGCAGGTGGCTGAGGTTCTAGTTCATTAGAGCAATCCTTGGAGTAGGGTTTTCATTTATTTCCACATAAGAGACTTCATCATGTACAAACTGAATGCTATTCTGGGCTAAGACTGTAAAAGGAGATTTCTTGTGTTCCAGTAAGGTTTGCTCACCTGATTAGGATGCCATTTTCAATAGGGGCCTCTGGGTGGCTTTTAAGGGTAGACCTCAGCTCTCCACAGCCGAGATGTTGGTACACAGCATAGCTGTAGCTGGTTTTGCAAAAAGCATTAATGAGATGTCTGATGTTGCCGTTATTACTTCAGTAGACACGCAGAAGGACATAAATAACCCAGCCAAGACAAAGAAAAATTATGTGCAAAAGATTTTTCTTTGTYTGGTTTTATGACATTCTCAGCATTATCCTAACAAGAGTTACTCTCCAGAACAGTGGGTTTGGGCCCAATGCACTGACATGATTACTCTTATTTCTATACCCTGTTTCAGAAGGAAACATAAAACAATGCTAAGAGTAATATTTCACATATTGTTTCTTTGTTTCCTTTACCTTATGCAAAKATGAAGCAACTAAGCTGTTTCTAACATTTTTTTCTTTTCCCAGRCCCTGCAGTAGTATTTTACTCCTTGGTGGTGCTAACAATTCTACAGGCWACACACCCTGTGTTATTTTAAATGTATCTCCCCTTACTTTCTCTCATTCCTATTTATTTCTTCAACTTTTATCTTTGGAAAAGTTGGTTTKTCTAAGATACCCATTTGTAATTTATTGAAATAAATTAAAACTATATTAAGTATAGGAAGAAATATTTTAAAAGAAAAAATTTCCTTCCAAGCCTACAGGCCAATAGTCATTTAATTTGGGTGAAATATTTTTGGTTAACTTCTGTTTTATCTTATCAAGTKGCTTTGATTTTAAAAGTATTACATTTCTTAGAGTGATATAAGTAGCATTTAATCAAATATAGTGTCTCCAYATCTTTCCATTTTAAGAAAAAAATCTATGAGAAACTTATAAATAAAAAKAATGTTTTCAACTACAAAATTGAAGTAGTTGAAAGGATCTTCAGCTTTTATAAGAAACAATTATCTTGTGAGAATTTACCTTAATTTGTCAATCTCTTTCAGGGCCATGAAATGTGTCTTAAAATTCTGGGTTTTTTTCTGAAGGTTGAGGAAAAGCAACAGTTAATATGTGAATTCCAGCACAGAAAATAAGCAAACGAACTACATATTAGCTGAAACCATTTTTGCTTCATTTAGACAATGAAATGCAATCTGAAGT
This sequence comes from Malurus melanocephalus, assembly GCF_030028575.1. Classification (NCBI taxonomy): domain Eukaryota; kingdom Metazoa; phylum Chordata; class Aves; order Passeriformes; family Maluridae; genus Malurus; species Malurus melanocephalus. The sequence goes on along the minus strand of NW_026623650.1, from coordinate 140,757 downwards.
ATGCACTATCAAATAATGAATTATGTATTGAAATTCATATTGCTTGATAGTATGKGCACCTTTTATTCAGACTTTCCCAGGTCAATTTCATGGTACCTTGGAWATGATCAAAACAAAAATGTTCTGCTATTTCAGAAGTGCTGTAATGAAAAACAATCAGGTATCCTGATATTTCCACRTTTTGARGCATCACTGGACAGAGAAATACACATGTCCCTTTCAGTTCTAGCAACTTAGAGACCATCAGTAATTGACACTTACTCTTCTTTCTGTCCCCTGCTCTTTTTCCATGGCCTTGACTCAATTTCCTCTCTACAGCATGCAAAGAAGAGCAGGAAGGAAATGTGGGCTTCCAGAGGGGAAGGGACTTTCTTTTACTGCAGGAAGAGAAAGAGAAGGTTGCTTGGGGATGAGTTAAATCTCAGGGAAAGATGCAGTAGGAGGAAAGGAAATCTCAGCCATCATTAAAACCTGGAACAAACTGGTTTTCTCTTAGTTTTGTTTTCCTTTGGGCCAGGAGGATTGTTCTGCCACTGAAGCAAGATTCAATTTTGTCTTCCTCACTACACARCAAAGGAGGCTTGAGTCAGCTCTGATTCCTTTAGCAGCATCTAGAAATCTTCTATTAATTTAAAGGCCAGTCAAAGACTTTAAGCAAGTTTGATCCTGGAAACTGTATACTATCAATTCTTCTAGCATGACTGATGACCTACCATGAAGTCGATCATAAGGAATCTATGGTTTTTCTCCATTAACTGTTTAAAGGTTTATGGCATTCATTGATGATTTATGGTACATAAAATATTTTTATTCAAGGGCCATAATAATTATGAATCAACAATGATCTACTGCCTTCTCATTCTAGAAAACATGGAGCATACTTCTCTTCTAAGGTTGTATATCTAGACTTGCTGAAACATGTTACCAAYCTAAATCCCTATTGTGGTCATTGTCTAGTCAAAGACATCATTTCACCAACTAAACATATATAATAAGCATTTTTATTCAGGTCTAGGTCATGATCACTCTGCCTGTTAATGAGCTAGTGGTCTAATTCTGAAATCTGTGGGTACATGTACACTCTGTAGTCTGCTTTTGCTCATTAGAAATATATGACATAAAATAATCCCAAAACACTGAAGGATTAAGTATTCCACACTGACTACTGGCTTTTAAGACTGAAAATAAATGTGGGACTTATATTTTGGCACTTTTTTAGTGTCTTACTTGTCTTTTTCACCTACTAGCTTATAGACCATTTTTCGACTCAAGTTCATAAAAAATTAGGAGGTTTTACTAGTTAATAGAAAGATAAAGAAACATTAGATGAAGAAACTCTCTCCAGATCATACTGTTAGCATTATCTCTAAGTGTTTTATTTCAGCCCAAACCTAAATTTAGAGAGCCCATTTCACCTCTAGCTGTATTCAGAGTACTAAAAGGGAGATTTCTAGTGGTACAGACCTAGCAAAACATACCTTACTCYGGAAAAGCCAGTTTTTAACAATCGGTCACTGTTTTGAACTCATTGTGTAAAAGGCACTGAAACTACAGTCAAATTACTTGGATAAAATGACATGGTGAAATATTTAAATAGGAAGAAAAGATTATTCTGCCCTTATTTCTTGCAACACTTAGTAGACTACATTCAAATTAAAATGAGGTGAAATGGGCACGAAGCCATAAGAATTCGAGTTACTGCCTCACTGAAAGTATTGTACAGCCTTTAAGACTAACTGGTTTAAATAAACAAATTGACAAGGTAAGGTTAGAGAACTGGCCTGTATCACAGAGACTTTCTAAAAACTGGGTAGATTGGAAGGTCAGCAATTAAACATTATAGTAATGGATACCATGGAAAAACTAAAACCAGAAAAGTTTCTGAAATGATAAGAGATGGATTAACCTGGAATGTAGATGGGTGAAAGGGAACAGTGAGCCAGAAGAGCCCCAAACCTACTCTTATCCCACTAGTGCTGATGGACAAGCCATATACAGCTAGAGTTCTCAATTTCCTTACTGTGCAATGTTGTGCTATATTAAGTGACACGGGATTTTTTACTGTTAAATAAAGATTTATTCTTTAGACTTTGGGTTGCAATTCTAAGAATTTGATAAATTCAACTCATGGGACATCGTACTAGTGTAAGTTTCGAACTACAAAAATGCAATTTTCCAGTTGCAGCCGGCTATTTCCCTGACATTTTTTATTGAAATTTTGCCACTACCTTTCTCTCTCCCGAAATATACACCTTTGCAGTTTACAAAAAGGGAAAATGGGGGGTTCCTATTTTTTAAATATCAAGATGTAGATACAAAATTGSTATATTAACCCTGAAAACATGAAAAAAAATAAAAACCTGAAAAGTCTTATCAATCTTATTATTGACATTGTGTGCCATGCAAGATAAAGAATCTTTGTTGCAATGAGTTTTCAGGGTAAAATTAATCAGAAGTAATTATACTTTACTTACAGAGTGGTGTTTTCATGAATGCCAATCTCATGATAGGTATTTTCCTGGCATATAGATTTGGTTATAAATTCCAAAATTTCTAAATCCTCCAGCCAACTCCCTATTCATCAGAGCCCAAAGTTGTGATTTATGTGAGATTCTCCCCTGCTGGAGAACCCCTCCAGCTAACAAASTCCAGCTGCTTTTCATTCCTTTTTCATCTCATGAAAAACAAAGATCCCACCAGGAAATCTGATTTTTGTCCACTTGCTGCTATCAGCTTTGGCTTCACTCTTAACTTGTGCCCCTGAATTCCATTAGCTGCACATTACGAAGCCATGTTTTACATTTTTAGCATTTCTCTTGCTGTTGTTGTTCTATCTACCGCTGGGACTGCATTCGCTTTCTGAGGCTGTTGGTCAATTTTACAATAAAACAAAGTACATTGTTATCCCTCCTCTCTTCTTTTACTGTCCACTTCTCTGTTACAACTTTTGTTTTTTTACTTCAGGTCTCAATTTCCTATAAGATCTTGGCAAATATTTCACAGGATTTAGCTGAAGGGTGGCCTGTAGTGTACATGTCCTGTCAGCACCAATAGATGTGTTGTCTCAGCGCTTAACAAAAATAAAAACATTTAAACAGACACTGTCATTCTGTCCGTGCTACTTCTTCTGAGCTGAGCAACAAGAAGTGAGATTTAGGTCAGCTAATATAGCTACATATCCTTCTCTCACTGAAATAAAAATGCATAATCCATTTGATTACTGGGAATCAGTACCAAAGACYATCAGACATTAGTAACTCTTGATCACAACAGATTCAGGGTGGATTCAGGTCTCAAAGTCACAGTCAAAATTTTCTCAGCCATAATATTGTCTTTTACCTAAGTATTCAAGCCTTCCAGAACCTGTTCACCACCTCAGTTAAAAAAAAAAAAAAAAAAAATTAAAAACATTCTTCTTGTAGTACATGAAATTTCTCAAAAAAAACTGATCTACTAATATCATGCAGCAGATTCCACAGTCCATAGGCAGTCCTGTTRATGAGGTCCAATATGAGGTTTTACACATGACTGCTTACCCATAATCAAAAGCCAGGCCTGCAGGGGAAGGTGGGGAGGATGACATTTTGATTGTATGAAGGCTCTAATTTTTTCATAAATTTGACAGATAGGAGAAGGGAGATATGAGAAATGGMAGTTAGGCTGATATGGTGACATCTGGGATACAGAGAGATTCAGGRGCCTTTGGATGAGATTTCAACCTCAAATAAAAGTAAGAGGGCTGAACAAATCAAATATACACTGTTTAGAACTAGCAGGGGCACTGTAATCTTTTCCTTCCGCCRCTTACTTGTCCTTTATGGACGTGAATTAAACGACCTAAGGCAATATGAAGAAACTGTGTGAGATAACCCAAAAAAATCCCCTAACATTTCCAGATTCAGTAAGGTACCTTTTGATAAGGACTTTAGAGCCAGATATATACAAACACTGCCTCCAGCACTACATAATTGTTCTGACTAGCTGTATACTTACTCACTCCTCACAACTCCAGGGCCTTCTTTTATATGTGAAATTTAATACAACAAGCATTAGTGCTGTTTAGCACCTCAGGAATCAAGGAGCAAAGTTTTGTAATCAAGGAATTATGCTTCCAAACTGAGGACAAGAGACTATGGGAAGAATATAAATGAACTGAAAAATTTACTGATACCATGAAGAATGTGAACTACTCTGGCTGCTTGGGCATGGAAGCCAGAAATCAAGGATTTTATAGGAATCTCAACCACTCTCTGATCCCAAATTACAGCTGAAAATAGCTGAGGTAAAATGCCTCATGAGAACAGTGATCTCAAAATCATTTCACTGCATGAGCACAGTKGTCTCAATTGTGTAACCTCTCCATGCCTTTTTGTYAAAACACTTGTATGGAAAACTGYTCTACAAAAACAGATTAAATAAATAATCACATCCTCCCTAACCTTTTCAACTTCAGCATTAGCAACATCCCACAGTAGTTAAAAAGGTGAAAACTGTTGCATGATCTATTTTTTTAGAAGGTTATAGTCCCACATAGGATGTTGAGGTCCCCAAGTAGCAGAGACCAAGGTAGAGCCTGGAATCTGCCTGTGTGAACTCCCCATCTCGTATCTGCAGCCATGCAGCTGCCTCTGGGCAAGGCTCACTCCCTCAATCATACCACCACTGTCATTTTTAGCTTCTGGTGTTTCACTTCTGAATATTTCTGTTAGCACAAATGAAAACTGTCGATATCTGTTTGCAGCTGAAATTTGTATCTAAATGTAAATATGTCCTTAAGCTATCTGGGATCCACAGAGATTAAATGCAGAAGGAACTGTTTAGTCAGCTTGTGTGGTAAACTCTTGTATTTCATCCAGTTACCCTTTGCATATCTGAGGGGTAGCAGGTAGCCCATGCTGTCAAGAGCCACAGTGCAACTAAACTGATTATGTGCACACATGCCTGCAGTTACAGGTGGTGGAATCAGATGGAAAGTGAAGAACTAGATGGTGTGTTTGCAAATCATTTTTTTTTTCTAAACTCTGATATGGGTTTGCCTAAAATGTTGTTATGAAAAAAATCATTACAGTTTTATCTCTCACACATATGAAAATAGGGTAGATCATGTACTCTCCTGGTGACAATCATCATCAGAAAAGCTGGACTGATTGGCAAAACAATTGTGCAGCTTCTAAGGGAAGMAGAACACAGTTCTGCACCCTAATGTTCCCATTGTTCATATTTGTTCAATCTCTTTTCTGTGAAAAGAGGTACAGTTTAAACTAGTTTGAATATTTCAATTAGCTGTAGAGTTAATGGCTTTTTGTATTAGCAGTATATTAATGGTAGCATCCTGTCTCTTATAATAAAGATTATTTTGTATAGTTCCAAAATTATTTGTTTCATTGGGCAGAAAAATCTCCAGCTATGTTTTCATCTAACTGYCAATAAAACAGTAAAAATCTGAAAGGATAAATGTAGCTTACTTCCTTCTAATTTACACAGAGGAATCAACCAAATAAAGACYAGGTGCTTCTTGTGTTGACCAAGAAAAAACAGATTCTTTTTTTTTTGTGTGTGGGATTGGAGATCCAGGGGTGATTTTAACTGAAGAATTTCACATCTTTAGTCGATAATGTTCACTTTTTTTCTTTAGGGATCTAGGGAAAAATTAAATCAATGGAATTATTTCATTTAGAAAAGCACCTGCTGTGCAAAAAAAAAGAAAAAATCATCAAATATTTATTAATGCAATATCTAAGCATTGGAGTCCTACTGCCATGATACATTGTGGTGGCTCCAGTGCTCATGCATTGCTCACAGCTTGACATGTCAGAATTGTTCATKCCAGGAAACACCTATGGAGGCTTCACCATGAAAGCAAAAGGCCTTGGGGGATGCTCAGGAGATTTTTAATGGGCCATRCTCCTTGTGTAATCCATACTGTGTTTATAAACCCGCCCAAGGTGATAACCACAGATGGGTGTTGTCACCTACTGACTGCTCAACAGGAGAATGAAAAGAATTTGATCTGCCCAGGGCAGTTCCAGCTGTGTGACCACCTCGGTGCCAGACAGGAACCAGAGCATCTGCTGCCACCAGCGCTGTGTCTGAAAGGCCAAGATCTGCATGGCAGCCTGTGGTCACCCCAGAAGAGGCAGTGCAGCTGTAGCCTGGTAGAATATCCATACTGTGGCTCCTAAAGCTGATCTCCCCAATGTCAGCCAAATTTCCCCATCCTTCTAAGTGTCGATCAGCTCTCACGTCAGGAAGGAAGAAAAGAAAGGAAGGAGTAAACAGTAAATCAGTGATGCAAACAAAGACATCACATTTGAAGTTTGTCGAGAACATAAAATCAAGGAGTGCCAGGACACGGCCCCAGGCACCACAACGTAACTTATCTGTGCAGTTAAATTTYTAGGACAGACTCTGGTGTATTTTCAACTGGCAGGAAGGAGCTTTCTCTCACTTGCTACTCTTCCGGTGTTAGTGTGATCCAAAGCCCACAACAGTTTGGATATGAACACCTGGTTTTAGGTTCTGAGGTAGTATTTATTGATATTGACACATTTAACCTGCTTCTTTTGGTGTAAGGGCAAGAATATGCCATGATACTCTCTAACCTTGTAGTACAGTAACACCCTTCTAATCTCCACTGATATTAGCAGTGACATAATCAATATCCCYGGCAAATTAGTGTAAACTTCTTTACTTTCTGTTCTGCCCATCATACATAATGTTATATAGACTACAGCTTTCAAATGTGTTACAGTGTGTGACAAAAACAGGTCTGGAGGTGTTTGGCTGATCTTGATAAGAAATATGTGAGAATATATTGTGAAAACTCTCAAAATATCATCGTAGACAAGTTGTTAAAAAAATTACCTAGAAAGAACTTATCATATTTCATGTGATGATTTTCAGTTTTTCTGAGTGTTTATAGTCATGCTCACATAAAATGAATTTCAAAAGCATATTCATTATGAAATCTGAAGGTTAATTCTTCATTAATTCCACAGAGGAATGCCTGCATACTTATCTCACACAAAGAAAAGTACATAGGATCTAATTATTAAATAATCTTCCAGATGATAGGGGCAATAAATAGAGTTTAAAARGATAAGGGGGATGGGGTGTGGGGGGATGGATCTGGAAAAAGTCAGAGAAGAAATATGTATTTATGGATACCTCACAGGGTTCYAATATGAGCAAAAAGATGAAATTATAATCTTAAATTACTTGATTCATTGTGCATCACTGCCCTGTCTTTAACAAGTAGTAACTAAATGTTCATTGAGTATKACTTTAGTTGCTATAAATCTCTGAGAGATTTTTGTCTGGTATTCTGCTTTAAACAACTCTAACAGAAAAGGAAATATATTGAGGAAAAGAGTTAATTTGTGCTGATACTAACTACCAAAGCATTCTGCTCTGAATATCAAACTGAATTTAACTTGAATATTATTTGTTATGTACTGGGTTAGTTAAATGGAGAGAACATGCTGAAATTGCCAGGCATGCACCTTTGCTCACTTCAGGAACTGGAGCTTAATCAGTGTGACTAATTAAGACCTCAGTGCTTTGCATACACCGTATAATGGAATTTTCCTTCCAACAGCAATTTGAAAATAAACCCTATCCTCATAAAAGTGGTCTCATTTTTAGTTTGGATAAAAGCGTAGGAATACTGGCTTGTGATGTAAGGCCTTGTAGTCCCCAGARAAATAGGCATTATCAGAGACAAATTCACCTTAAGATGGGATGACCTTTAAAAAATGTTGAACAGTCTGCTATCTCTCTCCATTCCATCACAGAAGCGGAGACACCCAGGGCTATGTTCCCTTACCTAATGCAGACATCTAGAGCACAAATCAATTGCTCACTCACATCTGTATCTGGTGCAATTGCACTGCCAATGTCCTGTTTGATCCCGTCTCGGATTGCTCCTCAGGAAGGGCACAGATGTGCCACAGGGGCTGTGCTGTGTGTTACAGCCCTGCAGTGACATCCTAGATATCCAGAGACATTTTCAGATGACACTAGAAATTGGTGTGTACACAAAGACCTACTCAATTCAGCTGACCAAGAGGCTGTTTACTTTAGGATGAGCTGAAAAGATTTCTTGATCACAGACTTGCTTCACTTCCCTAAATATAGACTGGAAAAATGAACAAAACTTACTAGAACTGGCTTATTAATGAAGTGTCCAGGGATTTCACATGTTTGATTAATAATAAGAATAGTAACAACAACAACAACAACAATAGTCATAATAATAATAATAATGATAATAATAACAATCCAGTTTTCATTACCCCTTCTCTTTTTTTAAAGTAGCTCAAGCTTCAAGTTTCACTTTTTTTTTTTTTTTTTTTTTTTTTTTTTTTTTTTTTTTTTTTTTTTTTTTTTTTTTTTTTTAAAGGCAGGATATCTGATATCTGACAGGTACGCATACTAACACATCTGTTCTGATCTATATGCTGCAGCTCTMTCTAAGGATCAGGCCTCTCCTGACACCCTCAGCTGCCTTTGCAATGTAGCCTTTGTGTCTATAATGTCACCAAAAATGTAACAGCTCATCCAGCTGAGATGGTACAGATCACATCCACAAAACTAAATACTTCCCAGGAAAAGCTGTCTAGGTACAACCTGCTTAATGAGAACAACCCTGCCCCATGCTTAATCWCAGTAGCCTGTACCTTAACAGTATGGATATTTTAGTCCTAGAACCTATGTACCAGAACCTGGTTACTGAGACATCTATATCCAGAGGACAAGTGGGAGCTGGAATAAGAAGTGCCTCACTGCACCAGAGTGTGGTCCCTGAGCCCAGTTTTACTTCTCCACCAGTGACAGCAGGAGATATTACAGTAAAGTCTTGACCACTTTCTATATCTCAAATCCCTCATATTCTCCAATATACAAAATTGTTTTATTAGTTTTTATCACCATTTTGAAGCAGTTTCTACACTCTAGAGATCTCCCTTTTCAGAAGATTGATTTATGTTGTAATTTTTTTTTATTAATTCCCTCATTTTTATGTTGTTCTGTGCCTTAAATTTTCAAAAATTGTGTCAATATTTGGGTGCTAGGTTTATTTGATCCCCTCTCTCCTGAGAAAATTCATCAATGATCACTACCAAGGAACAACTCTCCCATTTATTTTTCTTGAATCCTGTGTCCCAAGATACAGAACTGACTTTTTCCTGTGGGGTCTGAGTCAAGATTTTCCTGGAAGCAGTAATTTATTGCATTCATCTATTCCTGATGAGGCTGTCATCCAGTCAATATGCAGGTGGTTTGAATCACTGTCACCACCTATGCTAAAGCTGCAGCTACTGTAATCTTATTTAACATATACTGATCTCTACCAAACTATAATACAAGAGTACTACATTTTTACTGTTCAAGTATGAGATTTTCATTAGCCAGTAGCTTCCTATATTCCCACAATATTTTATGCTGCATCACCTTAAATTATCTTTTGTGCTCTGTGTCTGTACATCCCAGTCTGTCATGTCTGGAAGGTCAGCACCAGCATCTCCTACAGAGTTCCACAAGCTCCCTGAGACTTTTAAATCAGTATTGTCATTTGAATCCAAGCATTCATTTCCTCATCTTGTTCTTAGGATTCCAGACTGGTGTAGAAGCACTTAAAAGTTTTGCCCTTGCACTGTCACTCAATACCACATGTGCCAGTCTACTGGCACTGTAGGAGGTGTCATTTGCTTCCATATTTATTATGATTGTGCTGTTTATTTCCCTCCTGGTCCTTTCAGARACACATTAAGCATTAATCTTGTCCCTCCTCATCTCTGTTTTACTGAAATGARAACAAACAAACTTCACCTTGAACTGTACATTTCTACATAGAATATTCTACACAGAATTAAAAAATTTTGTACCTAGGAWGTTTGTAGAAATAAAAGTCCTGATTAAATCAATTTATAAACCAAACCAATATACTCCTCAGAAATATTTAGAAAGATTTTTTTTCAGGCTTTAAATTGTGAAAAAATGTTCTTTTCTATTGGAGATTAGAAGTGAAAAGTAAGACTTTTTCCTGATGTTTTCAGAAGAAGTACAACTTATTTTTATTTTACTTGGGTATTGTTTTAAAATCCTTCATAAAAATTTTTCACATAAAGCACTTTAGTTCAATGCTGCTTTTATGTTTTGGATCAAATTTATCAAATTTATTAAAAAAAAAAAAAAAAAAAAACCCATTTTTCAACCTCAATTGAATTTGAATGATTGGAGAACAGTAAGAGTGACTGAGGCCTGAATTCTGCCACTCCTGTTGAATGAGCTTTTCTATTTATTACTTATATTGAAATCRGTGAGTCTACACCCACACTCCCCTCAAAGATACACTTCAAATTACTTTTTTTTTTTTTTTATTTAATCTTGCTTCAGACAGGAATATCTGAAAAACAAGAGCTGAAAGGTGACATTTTCAATCACAGCTGTACAATTCAGTGTAAGACAGTACAGCTCTTCAACGAGAATCCCCCTTTTTTAAAAACTCCTTCATAAACCCTCCAGCATATTAAGTACACTGGTCTTGGAACCTGTTAAAATTTTGAGTACTGATTTCTACCAAGTKATGTGATCAGAGTCAAAACCGAACGATTTCATGTTCAAAGGCCTGAGAGAATTGACATGGATGAACATTAGCTCTTGCACATGCACAAATAGCTACAATTCCTTTGTTTTCACTGTTTTCCATACTGACAGACATTTAGCCCTTGGGGTCCACTSTTATGTGCAGAGTGAGTGGTTTGGCTTTGTTTCCATTAGTATGAGAGACTAGAGAGTGACACTGTGCAGAAAAGAAAGGCAATAGGGAGGTGGATGTTCAAAACAAATTCAATTTGAAAGGGCTGTGCTGCTGAGTGGAGAAGCCTCTGTGTGTGTGTGTGCTGGMGAATGTGTGTTTCATTGCAATACAAGGTAAAAGGCATTTTGAGTGTTCCCTGAATGACAATGAAGTATTGGAAAGCAATGACATTCTAATCATTGCTGCAAATGTCAGAGCAAGGAGCCCGTGGGTTGTGGGTCCCCAGTGCACAAGTTAACAGCTTTACAGTAAAATCACCAGGGATCAATTAAAAGAAAACTGTTAGTAACCTTCATGCATCCTATTGCTGAAATGTCTGGGAAAAAAAGGTCTAATTATAGTCCTAACCTTTCCCAGTGGACCATGAATGAACTTCCCAATGGGCCATGAATGAGCTTCCAAATATGGCATGGAATAAGGAGGTGAAAAAAAAGGCCACGGTGTGCTATTTTCACATGTTTGGGGTTTCTTAAGCAAGGCAATCAATAACACAGACAGTGACCGAGTAAACTGAGCTGAAATGAAGGAATACACTGTAATGCTAAATATTGAGTTTGTAAGAATTTCAAAATAAAAGTGAAACTGAAAATGAAGCATGATATGAATTCAGGTTTATTAGGAGAAAGAAATCAAAGTCAACCTGAAAAGTAAGAGTAAGGATCATATGTAAAAGCACAAATTGCGTAGAACTGTRGTGCTAATAGCTCTTTTATTCTTTTCTTAAAAATAGAACTTTTGTGGAAGTCTCTGCATATTAATTTTACTCAGCATCATACTTCATTTTAGTTTAGCTTTAGTTTCAAGCCAATGTGAAAAAATAGAGAGAAGTGATTGAAAACTTTTCCAGCAAATGAGGACATTACAGGATTTTTACCCAGTAACTCTCTGAGGTTAAAAAAAACTCCAACCTAATTTGCTTTCAGCCACTCACAACCTCAAAAATCATTTTGCAGTCAGGATAGAACACAGAAAAGAAAGGGCCTAGTGAGGACAGGCTCTTCCTTTGGCCAAGTGTGGCAATGTCTTGAAGCTGATTTTCATGCACAAAAAGCATGAAAATCTTCTATTCCAGAGGGGTAATGTGCCTGGATCTATCAGCCTTGCAAAACCAAGTGCAGATGGACGGATGAAAAATAGACACAGCAACAAAATTCATAATGACAATAAACCACTGCATGCTATTACCACACAAGACCTACTTTAATAGGTCTTGCATGGTAACACAACACCATAGCTTTGGGTACATCTGCTTCCCTGCCTTGGCCAGACTCTGGGGTATCTCTCACCTGGGCAGCAAGCAGAGCTAAGGGGGGTTACAAGAGGGACACTTTCCTAATGCTTTGATCCAGGGAGATTGGGAGTTGAGAAGAGMAGCTCCCATATGTAGGTTAAGCTCCAGTCCTTCTCTATTAACATCATGAGACAATGTGCAGTCCTGAGATGGGGSGAAAAAACAAAAACAAAGACCATATCCTCCTGGGATCTCAAAGACTTTTACCTCAGGTGCTGGCACATTGACTTGTTTTGTGAAACTATGAGCTTATTCTTAAATAGTATCGACAGGAAACAGCAGATGGCCAAATTGCTTGCAAATGCTTTTATATTATGGTTTATATTCACCAAGACACTTCCACGCTGACATGAGCAATGTCATTTTCTAGTAATGTTTGGAATTAGTCCCTTGGGTCACCAATTCCCAGGCATTACCAGATGATAACTCTAAAACGGTGATTACTTAAATATTTTCAAATCCTGAAGTRCTCTTATAAGGATACAATTTGCAGCCATGGGAGACTTGTTACAGTGTTGCTMTCCATACAAATATCACTAGCTGTGTTTCCAGTCTCCATCACATACCCCCTGGCAAAAGAGTTGATAACTGGAAAGGAAACATTGCTTTAGGCTGAAGCATATTTTATACAATCTTTATCAAATATGGTTTCTCATTTTGCTTTAGAAGAAAAAGACACTTATTTTTGAAAGAAGCCAGTTATATAAAACTAAAACAGATCAATTTGAATTTATTATCAATTGTTGTAGAATATTTTTGACCTTACAAAAGAGAATAACACACCTTTTGACACTACACAAGTACCAAATATGCATAAAGGAATTATATATTCAAAACCTGCTAGCATTCAATTGTCTCCAGCTCCTCCATAAAACTTCACTGCTGCTAATTCCACAGGTTTTATAGATTCRTGCTGAGTATTTTATTTGCAAATCACAAACTATTTTCACACATCTTCCTATGTAACTCTTAACTAAATCTAAGTACTATCCTATTCATACTTGTCTGAAAATATATATGCAACGTGCAAAGTAACATGCAAATAAAAACTCACAAGTATATATTAATCAGTAGGATCTTGCCTTAAACTTTTTACATTACTAATAGCATTTTTCAGTATTAATTATGTCGTTTTGGTTCATTTAGTAGGTTAGATTATTTTTTAATAAGTAGTGTGACCATGTTTTTATTTATTAGAAGGACAAAAAATAATAGAGAAAAATGTTTTCTTCCTTTTTTATATAAAATTTAGTAAGACCATAATAAACATCAAGTCAACCACATTTTAAGAGGATTTTTTCTTTAATATTGATCTTGATACCTGTTTAGTAAATTTCTGGAAATTTTATTGGCTTCAGTGTTTTAGACTTATTTATCGAGTAATGCGCTACTGAATCATGGCCCAAATCAGAATGTTTCAAATAAACAGAAAAGAAATATATAACAAAGACAATCATATTTTAACTAAGCTGCTTGAACCAGTAATAGCATGAGCAGGGATGTCAGAATATTTGATAGAATATATAGGACATCTAAAATTCAAAGTCTGAATATCGACAATAATCATAAATAAAAATTTAAATCATTACAAAATCTTACAATGCACCTTCATTAAACAACAATAAAARAGTAAATAAGCCAGATAGCATGTCATCACTGAAAAGAGGTATTTAAAAGTTTTCCTAACTTCCTCTATAAATTTCTGACATGATGCCAACAGCTGTATCAATAAACTAGCTGTGATATACTGAATAATACCTAGATATCAACAYGGAGTAGCCATTGATCTCATCTGTATGAATGCACATGCTGATACATCTGAAAAGATTCTAGTTTCAAATTATAATGAGGTTCTTCAGAGAGTTAATCAGATTAATTCCAAGTTTTTGTCACAACACCTCATTTTACCAAAGCTGAAACACTGGGTTGAACATATTTTTTCAAAAACTGTTTCATTAAGAGGCTTTCTTGAGATTTTTGACACTTTTTATTTAGTATGCTCTTTGGTTTGTCGGGGGTGTTTTTGGTTGATTGGTTGATTGGTTGTTTTTTGGGGTTTTCCTTTACAAGACCTAGCATGTCTTGGTATTTCTTTCAAACTCCAGAAAACAGCAGCAATATGGAAGCATCATGTCCCAGATAGGTCTGGCTTCTGTTTTCAAATTTATTCTTGAAAGGCAGGTTTGAGAAGCCTTTTTCACAAACCCTTTCTGAATTAAAAACATGTAGATACCACAAAATAACAATGTTTCAATAAATGGCAGCACAAATCTTTTCAAGCAGACAGTTCAGACAAAACTTTTTGTGTGTTGATGACCACCTACAGGACAGGAGTTGTTCTACTCTATGACTTCCTTCATCCCCTCCGGGGACCTGAAGCCATTTATATATTTTTTTTTTCTTTTTTTTGATCATGACTTGCAGGATTGGTGTGAGAATAAGATGCCTCACCTGTTCTCTGTATCATCTTTTTGCACCAGCCTCCATACCAGAGCACAACATAAACAAACTGTGAGCTCTTCAGAAGGATTTAGCTAAATATCATTAAACTCAGAAGAAATTCCACTGCAACTCCCTCCTGATACAGGATGTCCTTGACTGTATTTATCTGTTCCAGAAACGAGCAGTACAGAAAATAATTCATTAAAAAGTGATAAACTGCATTATCCTTCAGCAGTTGATAAATGCTGTGACTCCCAGCTGATTGTAGCATATCTATAATGGAGTGTGGGGGTGTGGGCTGTGAATATCTTCGTTATTCATTCTGAGGTTTATAAAATGCCTTCAGCCACAATAGTGAGGCTTTATATACAGAAATTAAAGGCATAAATTTCATACACAGCCCACAGTGGGATGTGCTAGGTAAAATGACTGCTACTGTTGCAGCTAGAAATTCATTGACAGTCCAGGCAGGGGTGYAATGTCAGACAGAAAGGGACCAATTGACTGAAAAACAGAATCAAGTGTCTAAATTTCCTCTGAAAAGGATTATCCACATTAGCATAGTTTTGATTCTGTACCAGGCTCAGGAGCTGGCTGAGCTGAAGTCCTGGTTTAGAATGACAGAAGTAGATTAGGGTGACTAAATGTTGCTCAAGGTTCTTTGCATGGGAGGTTTGCACTAATCATACTCCCKGGCTGATTAATTGCTGCATCACTTGAAACTCTGCTTTATTTCCTCAGGTTTCTACCATCAAAGAATGGACCAGACATTCATGCTCAGGCAATGGTGGGCCAGGAAGGAAAATGGGACAGCCAGGAGCACAAAACGTTACAGGCAGCAAGAACACCCATAAAAAGAGAACCTTGTAAAGTGYGTGGGAGAAGTGAGGCAGGACACAATGAGAAAGTGGGTGTCAAATAAAATATAGAGGAGGAACAGATGGGATAAGGGTGGTTTAAACACACTGACTGCTGGGCAGTCAAACCTGGGAGATGTAGTGTCGAAATCAAATGCAGTGGGAGAGGAGGGTGGGAATGGAGAGACACTGAAATGAATCGTTAAGATATCCTGTGGATATAAAGAGTGGAGTGGGAAGCAGGTATCAAAAAGAGGAATTTCCTCCTACCATTTACAGAAAGAAAGTATGACCTCTAGAAAATGTGGTAATCTACATATATAGAAGACCTARTATACAACAGATGTCTCATGAACAGTATTCAGGACATTTCATCTGAGTGGATTTATCTTGAATTCTTATTCTGATGTTTTGAGGACTCTRCAGGTAACTTCAGCCACCTAATAACCTAATTTGTGAGTCTGAACATGCTTATGGGCAATGGACACATACAGAGACTCCAAAGAAATCTGGCACAGTGCTGCAAACAATTTAATTTTCTTTAGATAGTGCCTRAAAGTTTTCATGGAAGTGTAATAACTCCTGCACCTTATTTAGGAGATTTACCTTACCAGAAGCCTTTATGAGATCTACCCAAAGCCTCTTGGATTCAAGCTAAGCTATATGGTCTCAATGCTAAAAAGTAAAATGAGACCAGAATGGCAGACTTAGGTGTGAGCTCTCAGCAAAAATGAATTCCTTAATAGGAGTAATGTGTCTGCTGTATTCCTACCTGCCTGTCATCTGAGTCAAAGTGAACAATTGGCAGCACCCCTAAAAAACAGGAAGCAACATTTAAAGCTAAAGAATTCACAWCCTTCTTTGCAGAAAATAAATTACTTAACAACTATCCAAACCTAAATGTGTTACAAAATGCATTGTCTATGAAGCAGGGAATCAATCAAACCACATTTCCAGCTGATCTGTGTCATACATTTCRTGTGCCATCTATTCCTTATTGCAATACCACATCCTATGCTAACACCTTCAGTGCACTATTTCCAGATGCTCCTCATAAAAACAATCCTTTTTTGCTTCCTGTACCACTCAGAGCCCCTTTCCTGGTTTCCTCCAATGTGCACTACTTATGTTTTGTCTTCTATCTGGACATGAGGGAATATTCACTGCAGATAYTATGTGTATCACAAATGATCAGCTAATGTATACATGTCAGCTGACAGGGGATTTGCTGAGGCATAATGGATAATGATTGAATTCACCCTGTCATTCCCACAGGGAGGTACAACAAAAGAACAACATTTTTTTCAGGTACTTAACACACATTTCTGTGTCATAAAAAGACATCTCAATTTAGATATTCGTATTTAGGTGTCTAAGGAAATACAATTACTCTCATCTCCAATTTTATTCAATGGAGATCTTGTCTAACTAGAGGATGATCCAGCTGACAAATTTGCATTCTGGGGACATCAACCCTCTCCCTGGACTTTGTTAAATGAAGTGCCTCAGAACATAAATCTTTCGTCAGGGGTCCACCACTATTTGAGAAGCACTTGGTTACCATGCGGGTTGGGCCAACTGGACACAAGAGAGAYTGTTCTGTAGTGGCAGGAGGAAACCAGGCTGGATATATAAGTTTTCACCAAAAGGCAGTGGACAGTTGTGCAGGCAATTGAATTGAGACTAGGTCTCCACTGACTGTACCAGGAATTTAGATACCTACTCTCTGTGGATACCAACTACCCTTACACACATGGTTAACCTCCAACTGAATGTCTCCTTTAATGTCCTTGAAAACGTGCCAGGTTTGGCTGGATTGATGAAAGAGTCTCTGTGGAGAATATCTGATGACATAAACCAGTCTAAAGCTTTGGTTTCCAAGGCCTGCAAAGCAATCTGCATAGAAAGCACTTAAAACCAGAAAATGTCAGAATTCGAGTTGCCTTAATCTGTCTCCCTCATGTGAATACATGATGGTATATTTTTTAATTACATAGCCACATTTTTTCTTCCCAGAGGACTTCTACTTCATTCAGCGTACAGATGAAACAGTGCTCATTTAATGAGCAGCAGTTCAGTATTTTGTTTTTCCCTTATTCTTCACTGTGCAGCTCTAGGCCTTATTTATTGCACACAATTATAACACTGCTCAGAAGACAGAGTTATTAATTTTCTCATGGGCTTTTCTGTGTAACTCATCTCTATAATGCATTCATTTTCACAGCACCCTTTCAAAACACTTCCTCTATTCACAGCTGAGATGCTACGCTTGGAGAGATTAAAGTCCACAGTACCCATAGATTTGAAGTGGCCAAATTAAGTCACTAAACAAATTWTTTTTTTTCAAGGACTTAACATTGCTTCACATTTATAAGCTCTATACCCCATATCCTCCTTGCAAAGAGTACTCATCATTCCTGCAAATCAGATGCCAGGAATTAGCTAGGTACTTGCAAAAAAAACCCAAAAAAACAACAAAAAAACCCAGTAAAACATCATAAAAAAGAATTGGCTTGTGTGCCTTGATTAGCATTATAGGCTTTCTGACAAATCTGCCTCAATTTTCCATTTATGTTCCTCACAAATTTGCTTGTTGTCTGTCCCAGTTTTCTCACTGAGTAAATCTTAGTTTTCCTTCTGACTTTCCATTCAAATTCAGACTTCTAATCTCTACTTAGCCTCTAAAAGGAAACCCACTAAAGACTCCTCAAAATCTTGGTAAAAACTTTATCTTCAATGCCTAAAAAAGGCTGACTGAACCCACTGTCTGTGACAGAACTTGGACACAGGAAAATTCTCAGGGATAGAGAGTTTCTAGTTCTATCTCCAACAGGCTGAAAGGATGTGGGTGTGTGGGATATGTGTGTTACAGACATTAAGTACTATTAGTTTTTCTCCCATCTTTAGCTCTTCACCCCAGCAGGTGTCGTAGGAATCTGGCAAAGCAAAGAAGATGGCAATGACTGCTTGGCTCTCTCCAGCTCTCTAATTCCCTAAACGAACATTTTTTTTGTCTATGCATGTAGATGGTCTTGAGTAGCCCAATCCAATTTTTGGTTTCTTCAGCTCTCCCACTTCTTTTTGTCTTTTCCACCCTCCTCCCTTATAGAGGAGTGGCTTTATTGCTGTCACCGAGGTAACCAAACACAAACCTGACTCTGTTYAGCACAGTCTACATCCATCATGCACCTCCCATGACATTTCAACTGAGAGATATTTAAACGATGCTCAGAAACCAAGAACCATTTGGTGTCATTCCCAAGAAGCTGGTGTAAGAAGATATTGATTTTGCAATTTGATGCTGATAACCCTCAGTGCTTTCCATCCCTACCAGCCATGGCTATCTGCCCTGCATCTCAAACAGCTGCCTCTCATTCCAGGCTCCTTCACAAAGAACTGCTTGTTTCCTTTRGCACCATCCTTTCTCCAGCTTTGGCAACATCCATTAAATATGGAATTTCATATTATGAACAACATATCAAATGGCAGCTCACTTTCTTAAAAATAGAGATATCCTCAAAAAAATACAAATCCCGACAGTCTTCTACAGAGTATCTCTAGGGACACTTACAAACAGTGGAACAATGGACAAATTTGCTTCAAGATAATAAAATAAAAAAAAAAGAAAGTTCTCCATATAAAGACACAAATCTGACAGCAGGATTGCAAACAAAGCACTTTAGCATAGCAATCTTTGCTGTAATGCAGAAAATATTGTAAATGTAGAATAGAAATGAGATTATATTGGAAGTAAAAGTGATTAACAGTTTCCATGACTCTATGCTAGCTAAAGCCTAATAGATAAAGAATCAGAAATAAAAACCCTCAAACTGAGAGGATATTGAAAGGAAAGCAGCAGATTCCCACAGTGAACATAAATAATGAATGCTGATTGATGAAAATACTAAAAAAATATTCAGTAAAGGTAAAAGAAGACATCAATTATATCAAAGATTATGAGAAACATTTAATTTAGTTGTTTAGAAGCTTATGCAATCAGTGCAAAAGGTTTCAGCATGAGAGTTAAACAAAAGCTCTGGAAGAATAAATATCTATTGACACAGGAGTTWCTGAGTTCATTTCATCACAGTGGTGTTCATTTTGTCCTGCTGCTGTTGATCTGTGTTAATACCTTGTGAGAACAGATTCCATGTTAGTTTTTGCTGGAAAAATGAGAAAAGCCTGAT